>NW_016914553.1:0-538 GCF_001483705.2 Eufriesea mexicana
CTCAGGCCTTTGTCAGCCAAGTCTTGTCCAGGATTCTCATGTTCCGCGACACGAGAAGTCAAAGAAAAAAAGGTAAAGCATTCAAACATGCTGAAGGTATGGAGCGGAAAATTCCGATGCCGAATTGTTCGACCCTAAGACCTGACTGTTGGAAGACCGTAACAGGTCTTCCTGGTTCCACGACTGAACATGTAGCCTAAATTTTTCCTTGCACGTTTCTTTAAAATCCAATTTGCATAATTTCTTTAGTCTCCATACCTCTTTATTTCTTTTTATTCGTTATTTCATGATTTCCATTTTCGTAAAAGTATATTGTCTTATTGAATATCATTATTTAAAGTATCATCTTCTTGTCAACTTGTGCTTAAGAAAGTTCGATGTCCTGCTGTTGCTGCAAGTGCTAAAACACTTAGCACTGTCAGTATTTTCGTAATATCTTCATCCCCTATTTAATGTTAATGGCTTTCTTGTAAAGGGCAATCTTACTTCACTACTTTCTGAACATAAACTCAAAAAATATTTCTTTTTGGTATAAAGA
>NW_016914554.1:0-1040 GCF_001483705.2 Eufriesea mexicana
GTTTATTTCTGTGCCTTAGATTGCAACGCCGCGGATTTCTGTGACATACTGTGGTCTTGTATACCCTGGTTGTCTCCGAGAAGGTCAGCGTTAGTGGTGTTAGGCGGTTAGTTGGAGTTATGTTACGCTCTATTGTGTCCTGTTTGGATAGGTTAGGCTAAGATAGCTGCGACTTTTGCGCTATAAACTGCTATTCGGGATATTTCTGCGCTCCACTATGATCTGGTGTGTCCTGCTTGGCACTGGGGGCCAGCAATCGTGGTCTCGTCTCGCCAGACGTAGTCAGCTACGTTTGGTTACGTTAGGTTGGGTAAGGTGAGGTTATGATATCTTTGACATTTGTGCCACTCGCAGAACCATGGAGGCTTTCTGCGCTGTGCTGTGTTCCAGCATATTCTACTTGGCCCTGAGGAACCCAGCAATTGTGGTCCCGGCACGTTAGGTTATGTTTGGTTGCGCTGGTATATGTTACGTTTATTCAGGATAGGACAGGCTATCTTTGACTTTTGTCCTGTACACTGCTACTCGACGTGTTTCTGGACCCTACGTTTCATTACTATACTCTGCTTGACTCTGGGGAGGCCGTTAATGGTGGTCCCGCTACGTTAGCTTGATATAGGCTACGATTGGTTGCGATACGATTTGTTAGGTTAGGAGGGACTAACTACGACTATTGCGCAATAAACTGCTGTTCGGCAGATTTCTGCGTTATACTGTGCTCTATTATACTGTGCTTGTCTCTGCGGAAGTCAGAAATAGTGTTCTAGGCACGTAACTTTGGTTTAGGTTACGTTTGGGTATGTTATGCTTGGCTAGGTTAGGCTAGAGTAGCTTTGACTTTCACGCTGCACACTGCTATTGGGTGGATTTCTCTGCACAAATGTGATCAAGCATGCTATTCTTTGCTCTGGGGAGGCCAAAAATTGTGGCCCCAGAGCGTTAGGTTGATTTATGTTCCGATTGGTCATGTTACGCATGGTTATGCTACGTTTGATTAGGGTATGCGATGATAGCAATGATTTCTGTGCTATGTACTGATT
>NW_016914555.1:0-12594 GCF_001483705.2 Eufriesea mexicana
GATGCATTAAAATCAGAAAAAAACCAGCAAACTAATTAAAATACAGGGCACTGCACCCAATTAGATTGGAAAATCGTGAAAATCAGAAGAGATTCGGAAGATATAAGCGATGAAAGTCAAACGACGCAATAGATTTCCGCGGCCTGTCACATTCGGCACTATCTTTCATGAACGATGCATTAAAATCAGAAAAAAACCAGCAAACTAATTAAAACACAGATCACTGCACGCAATTAGATTGGAAAATCGTGAAAATCCGAAGAAATTTGGATAATATAAGCGATGAAAGTCAAACGACGCGATAGGTTTCCGCGGGCTGTCACATTCGGCACTATCTTTTATAAACGATACGTTAAAATCGAAAAAAAACCGGCAAACTAATTAAAACACAGATCACTGCACGCAATTAAGTTGGAAAATCGTGAAAATCTGAAGAAATTCGGTTGATATAAGCGATGAAAGTTAAACGATGCAGAAACTTTTCGCGACCTGTCACATTCGCCACTATCTTTCATAACCAAAGCGTTAAAATCGGGAAAAAACCGGCAATCTGATTAAAACACAGATCGTTGCACGTAAGTGCATTGAAAAATCGTGAAAATCTTAAGAAAATCGGGAAATATAAGCGATGAAAGTCAAACGACGAAACCGATTTCCGCGGCCTCTCTTATTCGACCCTATCTTTCATATACAATCTGTCGATATCGGGAAAAAACCGGCAAGCTAATTAAAGCAGTCTATTCCAAGCAAGTGTGTCCGAAAATCAGCAGGAGCAGTCGAGATTTAGAATATATGAACGAAGAAATTGAAGACTATGCAATAACTTTTCGTGATTTCACCCTGTCAAAATTGAAGAATAATTGAGAGAACAATTAAAGGAAAGAAAGTGAATGTCTAAGAAAAGTCGGTAATGTGTTAAAAGTATTCTGTCGTCTAGGTAGTGTATTGGAATATATGCCGAAGGTATAGAAATAGATAGACACCGGATCGGAGATGTTGCTTTATGAACCGACGAGGCTCGACTGACGGTTTATGTAACGGTTATGTAACGGTTTTCGATGACGGTTATAACGGTTTCTTTTTTTGTCTCTACCACGTGACCGAACTCTCTAGAAAAATCCTGACTTCGCACTTCTCTTCGCTCGGCAACCACTCACACGCACCTATGAATATGTGGATATATATATGTAGCAAGCAAACTACAATATTAACCCCGTACCAAACGGTTTACGATTCGATGGCACGTGCCACACTGAAACAGCGAAATCACACAGTCGCACGTCGAGCGATATCGTCCGAATGCGAGGAAGAATACTTGCAACTGACGAGCCTCAACTTGCCTGGGTAGAAAAACATCGATGCCTATTTATGGTAACCGATCGAATTTCATGCGAACGCGGCGAGGAATAACGGTCGACTGAGACGAGGAAACGTCGTCGAAGATTAACCTTGAGCCTGACCAGTGATGTTTACGTACGGCCCTATGGCTAGGCTATTCGCGCGCTCTCTCTATCTCTCTCTCTCTCTCTCCCTCGCAATACTCGTGTTTAGGCCGATTTCTTTACCACAGCTCTGTCTTTTATTTTTATTATTTTTATTATTTTTAGCAATTTTGTTTTCTTTCTGATACTATTTGAGAATTATTTGGTATGCAGTAAGATAATTGGAAATAAATATTTACGTGTAGAAATGAAACAATGATCGATGTGATTCTAAGTAGCGAGGAATAAAGAAGAAAAAATGCAACTATTACTTTTACTGTAAATAAACACTCCATTTTAACATCACGCTCGCGATCCTTAATATTACAAAACCAATCATGCATTATTAATTTGGCACGTGATAAACATTCTCGGAAATCGAAGAGATTCGATACATAGAACGCTACATAATGTATGCACTGTATGCCACTTTAAATCAAATAATATTGAGTATAGGTAGCCCTCCTACAACACGGCATTCTATAACACGGTTTCACTATGACACGATTCATAAATTGCGGAAACCCTCCTACAACACGGCATCCTACAACACGGTTTCACTATGACACGATTCATAAATTGCGGAACGCCTCCTACAACACGGTTTCGCTTTAACACGATAAGAAAAATTGCGAAAACCTTTGTACAGCACTGTACTTCTACATGGCACTGATGACGAAGAAATTTATTAAATTAAAATTGCATTTAATTAAAATAATATTTTTGTTTTTTTGGTTTTGTTTTGCGTTGCACATACATTTATATTTTTAATAAAAATTAAGTTGTCAATGTAGAATTCAAAAAGAAAATTAATTTTTATTAAGTTTTCGAAACGTAACCCCCCTTTTTGTATTGGCTCTGGATCTCATACAACACTAGATCTAGTGTTAAAGTGCATTACTATTGCAAGAACAATTTTTCAATTTTCCTGGTAATTAACGAAGCTTGGTCATAAATATAAAAATTCTTTTTCTTATATGAAAAATTGACTAGGAAATTAATTTTCCTATGTCACAGTACGTAAGACTGGAAAGTGCATTTCGTGCACCATGCAAGAAATGGTCAGCAGTATCGATTCGCAATGAGTCCACGTGCAGAGCGATGACAAATTGCTAAACTGCGACTTTTTCTCTTCAGAGTACAAAATACGTACTTGTACCGTGTTAAAGATAATATGTCAAACTGAATTAATCGGCACAGTCACTTCGTTGAAATATCCCTCGTTTGTTACAATCTCGTGACATGCAGGATTTTTGAAAATACAAATTAGCAGGCATGATTTCGCTGAATTTTTTTGCAATACTATGCCATAATTTTACAAAGAAAGGCGTTTCGTCTATCTTGTATGCCATTGTGCCTCTATGACTTCCAATTGTACATAGCACTGGGTGATAAAGGATTATCCGATTTCATATTTAAAAAATTGTAACAAATAATATTCGTCATTCAATATATTTTTCTATTTATCCCTTATTTATATAAAAATATTTATATAACAATAGCGTTATGAAATAAACATGTAAATTATACAAATTTATGTATAATAAATTTATATTGAACAAATAAACTGTATTTATATTAAACGAATAATAGAAATATAAATGATATATTTTATATTCTGGTTAAAAAAGTGTTCTTTAATTTCATTTTTTTTTTTTTTGATAGTAATCCTCGTTTATAGTAGTCAATATAAACTACTATCTTCATATATCTATATATCTACGTAAACAAATATTTTTAATAAATGAAAGAAGATACATTAAACTTAATTTTTCCAAACATAATTCTATTCTAATATTTAATTGATGTAATAATTACTATAACTTTAAAAAGATACTTATTTTATTTCTTCCTGTTTATAGAAAAATTAGTGATAAAATTTTAATGATGAGATTCTATATAAAATGATATAAGAGTATAATAGAATATAGTTCTATAAATAGCAATGAAATTCACCAAATAATAAAAATATAAATGAAATATATAATATTCGAGTTAAAACAGTGTGCTTCTTCTTTACAACAATCCTCTTTTATAATAGCCAATATAAACTACTATCTTCATATATCTATATATCTACGCAAATAAATATTTTTAATAAATTAAGGAAGATAAATTAAAATAAATGTTTCCAAATATAATTCTATTCTAATATTTAATAAATGTATAATAATATTCAATATAATTTTAAGATATATTTTATTTATTCCTGTTTATAGGAAAATCAGTGATAAAATTTTAACGATGAGATTCTATGTAAAATGATATAAGAGTATAATAGAATGTAGTTCTATAAATAACAATGAATTTGACCAAAGCTCCCAAGATGATATTTTATGGGCCCTCGGGGGTCACGATCCACAGGTGGGGGGCTAAAGCATGAGAAGTGTGAAAGTGGGATATTTGGGAATACTTCAGATAATCGAGGGACCGAGCCTGTTTTAAGAATGACTAGACAAAAATGACATAGCAATAGAAACGAATGAACGTGTATACAAAAATATAGTAATTGAAAAATATGGATTGAGGGGTTAATTAAAAGTTAGTTAAAGAGTGGCAAATTGTAGAATTAAAGTTTGTCGTACAGTTGTAGAATACGTGGTACTATAATTATAATCATAGTGTAATTACAACTTTGTATAAATATTTTACTGATCTATATATTAATGTATGACATTATTCCAATTGAAATTTTCCACATGATTAAGATTGCTTGCCCTCTTTTGAGAATTCGATAAATAGTATAAATAAATAACTTGGTGATATTAAAATTATGTAAGAATAAAATATAGCACATTATTAAATGAGAAAAATGAAATTCGAAATATATATGTATACGTACATGTATATGTGTCTTCTAATTACAAATCACATAACGAGATAAGGATGTTATAGGAAATTAAATTTTCCTTGAGAATCAGTTAAGAATAGAATCATTAATCTACACTGTGTACCTAAACGTACTATACATAAACAATAATATTTAAAATATTATTGTAATTAAAGTAATTAATAATTTTAACAAATTAAGTAATGTTCCAATTAAAGTGATAAAATAAAAATAAGTAGATATACCTGTATCCTCCTATTTCCTTAAAAATGAATATAAAATTTTCCAAAACCAGATACGTATATAATTTCAGTAACCATAAAAGCAAAACTGATAAACATATTCATTTTAAGTTAAGAATAAAATCATTAACCTATACTGTATACCTAAACATACAATACATAAGCAATAATATTTCAAATATTATTGTAATTAAAGTAACTAAAAATTTTAACAAATTAAGTAATATTCCAATTAAAGTGATAAAATAAAAATAAATAGATATACCTGTATCCTCCTATTTTCTTAAAAATGAATATAAAATTTTCCCAAAACCAAATATGTATATAATTTCAGTAACCATAAAAGCAAAACTGATAAATACATTCATTTTAAGTTAAGAATAGAATCAATAACCTGCACTATCTACCAAAACGTACTATACATAAACAAAAATATTTCAAATATTATTGTAATTAAAGTAATTAATAATTTTAACAAATTAAGTAATGTTCCAATTAAAGTGATAAAATAAAAATAAGTAGATATACCTGTATCCTCCTATTTCCTTAAAAATGAATATAAAATTTTCCAAAACCAGATACGTATATAATTTCAGTAACCATAAAAGCAAAACTGATAAACATATTCATTTTAAGTTAAGAATAAAATCATTAACCTATACTGTATACCTAAACATACAATACATAAGCAATAATATTTCAAATATTATTGTAATTAAAGTAACTAAAAATTTTAACAAATTATGTTTACGTACGGCCCTATGGCTAGGCTATTCGCGCGCTCTCTCTATCTCTCTCTCTCTCTCTCCCTCGCAATACTCGTGTTTAGGCCGATTTCTTTACCACAGCTCTGTCTTTTATTTTTATTATTTTTATTATTTTTAGCAATTTTGTTTTCTTTCTGATACTATTTGAGAATTATTTGGTATGCAGTAAGATAATTGGAAATAAATATTTACGTGTAGAAATGAAACAATGATCGATGTGATTTTAAGTAGCGAGGAATAAAGAAGAAAAAATGCAACTATTACTTTTACTGTAAATAAACACTCCATTTTAACATCACGCTCGCGATCCTTAATATTACAAAACCAATCATGCATTATTAATTTGGCACGTGATAAACATTCTCGGAAATCGAAGAGATTCGATACATAGAACGCTACATAATGTATGCACTGTATGCCACTTTAAATCAAATAATATTGAGTATAGGTAGCCCTCCTACAACACGGCATTCTATAACACGGTTTCACTATGACACGATTCATAAATTGCGGAACGCCTCCTACAACACGGTTTCGCTTTAACACGATAAGAAAAATTGCGAAAACCTTTGTACAGCACTGTACTTCTACATGGCACTGATGACGAAGAAATTTATTAAATTAAAATTGCATTTAATTAAAATAATATTTTTGTTTTTTTGGTTTTGTTTTGCGTTGCACATACATTTATATTTTTAATAAAAATTAAGTTGTCAATGTAGAATTCAAAAAGAAAATTAATTTTTATTAAGTTTTCGAAACGTAACCCCCCTTTTTGTATTGGCTCTGGATCTCATACAACACTAGATCTAGTGTTAAAGTGCATTACTATTGCAAGAACAATTTTTCAATTTTCCTGGTAATTAACGAAGCTTGGTCATAAATATAAAAATTCTTTTTCTTATATGAAAAATTGACTAGGAAATTAATTTTCCTATGTCACAGTACGTAAGACTGGAAAGTGCATTTCGTGCACCATGCAAGAAATGGTCAGCAGTATCGATTCGCAATGAGTCCACGTGCAGAGCGATGACAAATTGCTAAACTGCGACTTTTTCTCTTCAGAGTACAAAATACGTACTTGTACCGTGTTAAAGATAATATGTCAAACTGAATTAATCGGCACAGTCACTTCGTTGAAATATCCCTCGTTTGTTACAATCTCGTGACATGCAGGATTTTTGAAAATACAAATTAGCAGGCATGATTTCGCTGAATTTTTTTGCAATACTATGCCATAATTTTACAAAGAAAGGCGTTTCGTCTATCTTGTATGCCATTGTGCCTCTATGACTTCCAATTGTACATAGCACTGGGTGATAAAGGATTATCCGATTTCATATTTAAAAAATTGTAACAAATAATATTCGTCATTCAATATATTTTTCTATTTATCCCTTATTTATATAAAAATATTTATATAACAATAGCGTTATGAAATAAACATGTAAATTATACAAATTTATGTATAATAAATTTATATTGAACAAATAAACTGTATTTATATTAAACGAATAATAGAAATATAAATGATATATTTTATATTCTGGTTAAAAAAGTGTTCTTTAATTTCATTTTTTTTTTTTTTGATAGTAATCCTCGTTTATAGTAGTCAATATAAACTACTATCTTCATATATCTATATATCTACGTAAACAAATATTTTTAATAAATGAAAGAAGATACATTAAACTTAATTTTTCCAAACATAATTCTATTCTAATATTTAATTGATGTAATAATTACTATAACTTTAAAAAGATACTTATTTTATTTCTTCCTGTTTATAGAAAAATTAGTGATAAAATTTTAATGATGAGATTCTATATAAAATGATATAAGAGTATAATAGAATATAGTTCTATAAATAGCAATGAAATTCACCAAATAATAAAAATATAAATGAAATATATAATATTCGAGTTAAAACAGTGTGCTCCTTCTTTACAACAATCCTCTTTTATAATAGCCAATATAAACTACTATCTTCATATATCTATATATCTACGCAAATAAATATTTTTAATAAATTAAGGAAGATAAATTAAAATAAATGTTTCCAAATATAATTCTATTCTAATATTTAATAAATGTATAATAATATTCAATATAATTTTAAGATATATTTTATTTATTCCTGTTTATAGGAAAATCAGTGATAAAATTTTAACGATGAGATTCTATGTAAAATGATATAAGAGTATAATAGAATGTAGTTCTATAAATAACAATGAATTTGACCAAAGCTCCCAAGATGATATTTTATGGGCCCTCGGGGGTCGCGATCCACAGGTGGGGGGCTAAAGCATGAGAAGTGTGAAAGTGGGATATTTGGGAATACTTCAGATAATCGAGGGACCGAGCCTGTTTTAAGAATGACTAGACAAAAATGACATAGCAATAGAAACGAATGAACGTGTATACAAAAATATAGTAATTGAAAAATATGGATTGAGGGGTTAATTAAAAGTTAGTTAAAGAGTGGCAAATTGTAGAATTAAAGTTTGTCGTACAGTTGTAGAATACGTGGTACTATAATTATAATCATAGTGTAATTACAACTTTGTATAAATATTTTACTGATCTATATATTAATGTATGACATTATTCCAATTGAAATTTTCCACATGATTAAGATTGCTTGCCCTCTTTTGAGAATTCGATAAATAGTATAAATAAATAACTTGGTGATATTAAAATTATGTAAGAATAAAATATAGCACATTATTAAATGAGAAAAATGAAATTCGAAATACATATGTATACGTACATGTATATGTGTCTTCTAATTACAAATCACATAACGAGATAAGGATGTTATAGGAAATTAAATTTTCCTTGAGAATCAGTTAAGAATAGAATCATTAATCTACACTGTGTACCTAAACGTACTATACATAAACAATAATATTTAAAATATTATTGTAATTAAAGTAATTAATAATTTTAACAAATTAAGTAATGTTCCAATTAAAGTGATAAAATAAAAATAAGTAGATATACCTGTATCCTCCTATTTCCTTAAAAATGAATATAAAATTTTCCAAAACCAGATACGTATATAATTTCAGTAACCATAAAAGCAAAACTGATAAACATATTCATTTTAAGTTAAGAATAAAATCATTAACCTATACTGTATACCTAAACATACAATACATAAGCAATAATATTTCAAATATTATTGTAATTAAAGTAACTAAAAATTTTAACAAATTAAGTAATATTCCAATTAAAGTGATAAAATAAAAATAAATAGATATACCTGTATCCTCCTATTTTCTTAAAAATGAATATAAAATTTTCCCAAAACCAAATATGTATATAATTTCAGTAACCATAAAAGCAAAACTGATAAATACATTCATTTTAAGTTAAGAATAGAATCAATAACCTGCACTATCTACCAAAACGTACTATACATAAACAAAAATATTTCAAATATTATTGTAATTAAAGTAATTAATAATTTTAACAAATTAAGTAATGTTCCAATTAAAGTGATAAAATAAAAATAAGTAGATATACCTGTATCCTCCTATTTCCTTAAAAATGAATATAAAATTTTCCAAAACCAGATACGTATATAATTTCAGTAACCATAAAAGCAAAACTGATAAACATATTCATTTTAAGTTAAGAATAAAATCATTAACCTATACTGTATACCTAAACATACAATACATAAGCAATAATATTTCAAATATTATTGTAATTAAAGTAACTAAAAATTTTAACAAATTAAGTAATATTCCAATTAAAGTGATAAAATAAAAATAAATAGATATACCTGTATCCTCCTATTTTCTTAAAAATGAATATAAAATTTTCCCAAAACCAGATATGTATATAATTTCAGTAACCATAAAAGCAAAACTGATAAACACATTCATTTTAAGTTAAGAATAGAATCAATAACCTGCACTATGTACCAAAACGTACTATACATAAACAAAAATATTTCAAATATTATTGTAATTAAAGTAACTAAAAATTTTAACAAATTAAGTAATATTCCAATTAAAGTGATAAAATAAAAATAAACATATATACCTGTGTCCTCCTATTTTCTTAGAAATCAATATAAAATTTTCCCAAAACCAGATATATATATAATTTCAGCAACCATAAAAGCAAAACTGATAAACACGTTCATTTCAACTTCAAACGTTAATTAGCTCCCAATGTGAATTTAAATATTTCTTTCAGGAGAGATAATAAAGGAATAATGGCATAAAATACGTGACTAAAAGAGGAAAAAGAAAAACGTAATAAATCTTTATTCAAAAGCTGAAGCTGCCCAGACAACAGAGATTTTAAGTTGATATCAAAGGACGGGAACAAAAGCCAGATTAATAAGATCGGAGCGAAATGAAAAGAATCAACTTGGAAGATATGACGGCTGGAACAAATATATCAGAGTTGGGAAGTCACGTGTGACATTCGTTGTCCATCGGCCGGTCGTCTTCTTTCCGCCTCGTATAACGAGAGATAAACGATTCTCGCAGCAAAACGCCTGATGTTTTTCGCGAAGATTTGGACTGTCAGGAAGATTTATCGTCACACGTCGTTTTTCGCACAACACACTGACTAATACATTTCCAACGAATTCTTTATACGAATCTTATTTTTCTCGCAGGAGGCGGGAAAGAAAATAAAGGAGGGAAGACAACTATTCTCTTTTTTCTTCTTGTCGTTGGTTTAAATGAACATAGAGGAAAGAACATCCGAGAAAAAGGCAACCGAATTTTTGCAGTCGAATAAAAAATTACGTACGTGAGAAAATACTTTGTTAAATAATTAGAAGAAATTTTTTAACCATTTTGTATAAAATATGTATAAAAATTTGCATAACCGAATTTTTTCAGTCGAATAAAAAATTAGATACGCGGGGAAATACTTTATTAAACAATTAGAAAAATTTTTTTTAATATTTTGTATAAAATATGTATAAAAATTTGTATAAATATTGTTATAATCTCTTTAGTATAACGTAAAAGTCTTACTATCTTCTAGTATCTAGTATCAAGTATGTAGTATCTAATATTTAGTATCTAGTATATTCTAATATTTAATGTCGCCTAGTATCTCATATCTCTAAGAATCTAGTATCTTCTAGTATCTAGTATTTCCTAGAATTTAGTATCTTCTAGTATCTAGTATTTCCTAGAATCTAGTATCTCTTAGTATCTCGAATCTCTAAGAATCTAGTATTTTTTAGTATCTAGTATTTCCTAGAATCTAGTATCTCTTAGTATCTTGAATTTCCTAGAATCTAGTATCTTCTAGTATCTTGAATTTCCTAGAATCTAGTATCTTCTAGTATCTAGTATTTCCTAGAATCTAGTATCTCCTAGTATCTCATATCTCCAAGAATCTAGTATCTTTTAGTATCTAGTATTTCCTAGAATCTAGTATCTCCTAGTATCTTGAATTTCCTAGAACCTAGTATCTTCTAGTGTCTTGAATTTCCTAGAATCTAGTATCTTCTAGTATCTTGCACCTCCTAGAATCTAATATCTCCTAGTATCTAGTATCTAGTATCTAGAAATTCGTTAGCATGTCAATATCACATTATTTGTCACAAGAAAACTAAATCTGTAAAATACTATATATTTATTTCTGTTCTCATTTATTATTAAATACATAACTTGCACTGAAATTTAGCATAAATATAAATAAAAAATATTTGTATCACTGTTCTAAATAAAACAAATTAAATGAATAGTACCCACTATTTAATAATTTAAATATGAATGACAAATAAATAAAATAAATAAATATATTTATATCATTTAAATTTCAGAATAAAAATAACAAGTACAGTATGAATATATAAGTACGAACGTTCTAAATTCTGAAAATATATTTTCTTCATAATAGTGGCCAAAATTCGTTAGAATTAATAATTTAAAGCTATTTCGGGAACATCATTCAGTTTATACATAACATCGAATTCATTTAATTGCAAGTAGTCAACGTCGCTAATGACTTCGCTATAAATGTCACGTTAAACCCTCGGTTGAAGAAAAAAGGAAAAAAATTTGAGGAAGATCAATTATAGATAATTTTATCTGTGTTTCGTGTAGAGTGTTTCGGTTGATAGGCAGTAAAGCACCGATTTCTTATAACTTTTTAACAAAGCATCCTAAAGCATCGGTTTGTATAAACTTCTCACAGTTTTCATTTAAAATAGTCTCCAATGAGAACCTTCTTGAAGCTTCATTTAATGGAAACGCAGAACAATTTGTTTCTCGTAAAGAAATATTAAAAGTTTATCTGTACACTGCTCAATTAAATTTTCTTCCAAGTAATACAATTTTTTAAATTATACTTCTTGATTTATGACGTTATGCAGATGAGTAATAATTTTTTGGTAGAAAAGATTTTATAAATATTCTATTCAAAATTACACATGGGACACGTTTTGAATTGCATATTTCAAATAAAGTAATGATAATAATGAAATTAACTTGAATCGTTAAGTTGAGTTGTAATTATTTTCTTCAATAATATACAATTCTTCACAATATTCTACAAAAAATTCTACAAATTTTCAGTAATATTATACAAATGAATTAGGTTGGAAATAATAATTTAATAATTTCTTTACAAACATATTCGAATCAAATATTACTGAAATAATGTACAATATTATAGTTATATATTATTTAATAATAAAATGTAATATTATTGAAATAATTCAAATAGCGATTAGAATTAGAAATAAATATTATATATTATATTATGTATAATATAAATGTTACTTATATTAATATGAATATAATATTAATATCAGAAGTGAAGGAAACCTCAACTTTACGTGTTACAGGTAAACCGTAGAAAGAAATATGTTTCAGTTTATTGGCTACAAGCTAATTATGAAACTTTTATTTCTACGTTCGTTAAATAAGTTACGTTGCTAGTAACCTCAACTAGAATTCAGTTGAACATCGGAAACGAACGAAACCCCAAATTTTCAAACTTAATTTTTGCAGTAAAATACTACCTAACCGAACCATATGCCATCACTATAAATTCAATTATGAAAAAAATTTATTTTGGAAAACCAACGACAATCTTTTATATAAAATTTTATGACTTCTTAAAGAAATATCAAAATAAAATATATTTTCTTTGCAGAAATATACATATATATATATGTATAAATTATATAAGATCAAATATGTTAACAGCTATTAAAATAATAATAATAATATAATAAGCACTTTAAATAAAATTTATTATTAACTATATTATATATTATATATATA
>NW_016914555.1:12618-22118 GCF_001483705.2 Eufriesea mexicana
TTTATTATACAAAATAATATTATTATATAGAATAGAATTTAATAAAATTCAATAGAAATTAATAAAATTCAATATGAAAGAATGAAATTGAATTTTGAGAATAATATGTTTTTTATTTCTCTATTTTCTAGTTCTACAATTAAAATTCAAGAATCCTTGGTTTACTTTTTAAAATTACCTTTATTCCTCGGTATTCGTAGGTATCGATTATTCAAATGGAAGTATCCGATTACTAGCAACTGAAACGCAGATTTTCACTTTATCTTTCTGAAGTCAATTACTCACTGCGTGAAACGATATTTCACCCCTGTCGTAATCCCATTTTTAACTAAATTTAGAAATCCATCAGCTTTTCAATTCAGATTACTAGATGGTAAAAGATAATGAATGGAATTTTACATAAATATGTTACCGAACTAGTTAATATTCATCTATGTAAAACAGAGTAACTGACTAAATAGAAATGTAATAGCGTAACGGTATTAACTTATCAAAAAGAGAAATGGAGCCCAGAGACAGAATTCTATGGGAGACGGTATACTACTATAATACGGGACAAAATGTTAACAAACACTATGATTTTTTACGTTCCTTGTCTACAAATATTTTGTTTACAGTAAAAAGTGATTATAAATTTTGAATATTAATAAATATCTATTTTTACTTTATTAATAAAAATATCTCAAAAAAATTGTAATTCTTTTCCAATATTTTCATCAACTGCATCATATAGTATTAACTTTTCTATGTAAAATCAAATGATTATTTTCTTTTGCAGGTATATGACTCTTTAAAGTTTTCCAAGAAATACTGAAAATTATAGAGTGTGCTAAAATTTTGTCCCTCATTGTAAACCCCTAATTCCAAAAATATCAGTACATGCGTGTCTTTAAAGTATGTGCCATTTTTAGCAACCCTGTCAGTATGTATATGTACAGTATATATGTGGAAGGCGAATAATTTAAATCGAACCCCTCGATATTATCGAAACTGTTGATGATATTGATAAATGTTTCGGATAATGCTTGGATGGTTCCGAGGGAGATCAACTTCATGGTAACTAATCTTTTTTACAGCTGACTGTGAAAGAAAGATAAGAAAATTAAATTGCTTTTCTAATGGAAAGCTTAATTGAATTCCATTAATTTCAAATTTGACTTAAATACAAAATATCGTTCAAGCATAAGAAGTAATATAAAATGATAAATTAAAAAAATTTTATTTAATTCGTTATAATTTTATTTAATATTTTATTTAATTCACTATAATTTTATTTAATATTTTATTTAAGTCACTATCATTTTTGGAGAGTGTAACTAATTATCAAATTTCGTTCTCTTTTTAAATCACATTAGAATTTAATAAAATCGTAGCATACACTTACTAATAAAACTTAAGAAATAAAGTAACTATTTATGAATTTTTATATAATTCTATCTTCTGAGATACACGTATTGAAATCAAAGATACAATGAAAATATAACATTTTATAATTTAAAAAACAAGTTTTCTTCTAATATCGTCTATAAAGTATATTTTCAATTCGAATCTACATATTTCAGAAAATAAAAAAATATAGAAAGATTTTTATATTTAAAAATATTCTGTTCCTTAATTTTTATTAGGAAGTATACAGTGGTAAATTAAATATAAAAAATATATAAAAAATACAGGTAAAATTAATATAAATAAAATGGAAGTATTTAATACAAGTAAAAAGAATTTGAAATACGTAGAAATAAAGGGAATACGAGTTTACTCTCTTAAAGTGGACGTTCAAGAGTACATCCCGTAGCCTGAATACAGACAGGGTGTATTGAATTACCACTGACACCCTTAGATTTTTTGCGGAGACAAACTTTATTTAAAAGATAAAGTTCATCAAGAGAAATGTACCACTCTGAACGACATGGAACGAAGAATCTTTTGGATACATCTATCAAAGAAATATTGAAAGGGGTTGATACATAATCTAAAGACCAAGTAAAAATCTGCATTCAGACTGAAAGATGTAGTTTAAATAACTGCAAGCACTTTGAAATATTGAAGTTCACACTAGAACTACCAGAACTGTCAAAATGACATGTCTAAAAATTTTTATTTTTCCAATTAATATAAACATGTATATATTTTCTGTAACAATCAATTTGAGTCATATTCAGATAGAAATCTTAATTATCAATTATTTTTCTTTTCAATTAAAGACATTCCAATTACAATCAACTATTTATATAAGATTATTAATGATATATTAATTATTAGGTATTATCTATATAACTTTATTTATAATTATATGTATATAATATATTTAAAGACTTTGGAGATCAATAACCTTAATATTAAATATAAGTTGATTTGATAATCAAATTTGGTGATTTAAATTAAATAATTTCCAAAATTAATGGTCTTTTAGTATAAATATTAATTTTTACATGTTTTTGTGGGACATAAAGAGTTGGATTGGTCAATATTCTAAAAACTGTATAATCCTATTTGAGAAAGATACATTTTATCTACATAAATTATCCACACTTCCATTCACAGAAAAATTATTGACTTTAAATAATACTCCTCCTCTGAAGCTATTAAACTTTTATCAGATACATTTTTTAGGGCATACTTTGAATTAAAATACCTACATACGCTTATTTCACTACCTTTTATGATCATTTATATGTAAGTATATTATTATACACGTATATATTATGCAATACATCAATACGTAAGCAATTATGATCAAATATATAAATATCTACAATAATCGTTAAATATTATTTTTACTAAATATATAGTTAATTATTATCAAAATTTAAAATTAGCAAGATGACATATTACGTCAATATGTAAACAATTATTTCCAAATATTTAAATATCTACAATTATCATTAAACATATAATCAATTATTATCAAAGTTAAAAATTTTGAAGATGACATATTACATATACATGTAAACAATTATTATTAAATAGCATTATTATCAAATGTACTATAAATTACTATTAAAATTTGAAATCTATATTATTATTTTAAAGATATTCTAAAAAATTCTAGTTTCTAAATTTCACGGTTACATAATTTTCATCAAAAACGCATGCCTTCGAACATAGCTGTATATTAGCGTAATGTAGATCCTAATGAGAAATGCCACCGCGAAATAATATGATCCGTATTATTCCCTACAATATAGATTGACATGCATCAGAACGTGACTGATTGCAACTTATTCTGTTCCTTAATTTTTATTAGGAAGTATACAGTGGTAAATTAAATATAAAAAATATATAATAAATACAGGTAAAATTAATATAAATAAAATGGAAGTATTTAATACAAGTAAAAAGAATTTGAAATACGTAGAAATAAAGGGAATACGAGTTTACTCTCTTAAAGTGGACGTTCAAGAGTACATCCCGTAGCCTGAATACAGACAGGGTGTATTGAATTACCACTGACACCCTTAGATTTTTTGCGGAGACAAACTTTATTTAAAAGATAAAGTTCATCAAGAGAAATGTACCACTCTGAACGACATGGAACGAAGAATCTTTTGGATACATCTATCAAAGAAATATTGAAAGGGGTTGATACATAATCTAAAGACCAAGTAAAAATCTGCATTCAGACTGAAAGATGTAGTTTAAATAACTGCAAGCACTTTGAAATATTGAAGTTCACACTAGAACTACCAGAACTGTCAAAATGACATGTCTAAAAATTTTTATTTTTCCAATTAATATAAACATGTATATATTTTCTGTAACAATCAATTTGAGTCATATTCAGATAGAAATCTTAATTATCAATTATTTTTCTTTTCAATTAAAGACATTCCAATTACAATCAACTATTTATATAAGATTATTAATGATATATTAATTATTAGGTATTATCTATATAACTTTATTTATAATTATATGTATATAATATATTTAAAGACTTTGGAGATCAATAACCTTAATATTAAATATAAGTTGATTTGATAATCAAATTTGGTGATTTAAATTAAATAATTTCCAAAATTAATGGTCTTTTAGTATAAATATTAATTTTTACATGTTTTTGTGGGACATAAAGAGTTGGATTGGTCAATATTCTAAAAACTGTATAATCCTATTTGAGAAAGATACATTTTATCTACATAAATTATCCACACTTCCATTCACAGAAAAATTATTGACTTTAAATAATACTCCTCCTCTGAAGCTATTAAACTTTTATCAGATACATTTTTTAGGGCATACTTTGAATTAAAATACCTACATACGCTTATTTCACTACCTTTTATGATCATTTATATGTAAGTATATTATTATACACGTATATATTATGCAATACATCAATACGTAAGCAATTATGATCAAATATATAAATATCTACAATAATCGTTAAATATTATTTTTACTAAATATATAGTTAATTATTATCAAAATTTAAAATTAGCAAGATGACATATTACGTCAATATGTAAACAATTATTTCCAAATATTTAAATATCTACAATTATCATTAAACATATAATCAATTATTATCAAAGTTAAAAATTTTGAAGATGACATATTACATATACATGTAAACAATTATTATTAAATAGCATTATTATCAAATGTACTATAAATTACTATTAAAATTTGAAATCTATATTATTATTTTAAAGATATTCTAAAAAATTCTAGTTTCTAAATTTCACGGTTACATAATTTTCATCAAAAACGCATGCCTTCGAACATAGCTGTATATTAGCGTAATGTAGATCCTAATGAGAAATGCCACCGCGAAATAATATGATCCGTATTATTCCCTACAATATAGATTGACATGCATCAGAACGTGACTGATTGCAACTTCAAACTTGTAACTCGCAGAATATCTGCAATAGCGACCAGCCGAATTTGCATATGCAATTTTATTATACGAGGATATTCTGTTCATATGTGTAATACTATGCAAGAATGATACGTGAAAAAATCTCGTAAGTCGTGAAGCTGCCTTTTGACGTGGAATAACGATTTTGTTTTCTATGCATAGAACTTGAGATAGATATATGTAAATGAACATATATGTATAGATATAGTTATTACTTCATGTAAGCCTCTGTTAATAACTTTGCGTAGATTTTGTTTCATTTCTTCCATTTCTTTCATCTGTGACAACTATGATATTTAATAGCATCGAAATCGACACCAGCACAGAATAATAACTACGAATAAATAAAATAACTATGAAATAAAAAATATCGAAAATCACATGAAACAAATCTAACTATTCAAAACTAAGGTATAAAATAGAAACAACGATATAACGTATATTTACTGGCAAAAATTAAAAAACAAAATAATAGTCTGAAAATTATTATTTTATTTTATTTTTATTTTATTTTAAATAATATTTACGTAAAATAAAATTTCGTAGATCGACATATTACAAAAGTTTACTTTAATATTAACATTACATGAATTAACATTGCATGTTTATACGTAAATACTTTGTTTCTTAAGTTCAGTCAGAAAATGTATGTAAATACAATATTTGACCCAGAGAAGGTCAAGGGAAAATGTATTCCAGAAAAATGGTTGCTACATCGCGGGTGGTAGAATTATAGCTTAGCAGAGAGGGTCACCGAGACGAAGCCGTACATTCTCGTGTATTGGATATAATGAAGAACAGTTGGAAATATCCTAAATGCTGTCTGGCTTTCTCGAAAATACAAATATGTAAAAAATAAATTGCACATAGTATCAAATAAGAAAATATCAATCTTATTATCAACATTATTCTGTATTTTAATAAATAAATTATTTAATTTGGAATCACTGTAATGTAATACGTACATTCATGCTCATGGAGCAAGATTCAGTAGTGTGACTCAATGCTGTATCAGCCATAAGATATTGTAGACACATTACCCGATAATTATAAATAAATAGATTAAAATGTTATTTTAAATAATTTTCCACAGAAAAATATGCAAATAAAATTTCATATTCTATAATGTATTATGTATTTAGATTATTAGAGTTATTAGTGATAAAAACATTCTATACTCAGACATTTTATTTATAATTGTAAATGAACAAGAATAACTTTCTAATTTTTTTCTTTTTTTTTAGAAAGATCTAAAATTTAATATTCATAATAAATTGGAAATACACGTAAGACAAAAATTCCATTTGTAATTGTAAAGCACCAAAAACATGCTTCGACAGAAATCTGAGAGTCTTGCAATATTATTATCATATTGGAAATATATCTGATTTTAAAATTACGTTCATAATTATATATTGATAAACAAGAATATCTTGCTGCAGGAATCTGAGCTGAAATCCAATTAGTAAATAACAGAATATCCTTTTTTAGAAAACTACATTTTAAATTTGATATCAGTAATAAATACGGTATATACATTCCATTTATAACTATGAACTAATAAATAAGAACATTTTTCTTACAAAATTTCCTGTTTAAAATAGCATCAATAATAAATTGAAGACGTACAGAAACTCAAAATTCCTTTCAAAATTGTGAACCAAAAATGATTATGTGTCTAAAGATGCATGTCTTCTAGGTTCAACATCCATAATAAATTAGGATATATCTGATAATAAAATTCTATTTACGACTATCTTCATACAGTGTTTAAAGAAATCTCATTCTTAGAAATTTAATATTAACAATAAATTAAAAATAAAATTTGATTCTAAGAAAATTCTATTCTGCCCCAAAATTCTAATAAAATTCTAATAAACTTATTTTCTAATAAAATTCAATTTTTTTATAAAATTCTATTCTGCTCTAAAATTCTAATAAAATCCTATTCTCTATTACATTTTTATTGCATTCTAGAATTACAATAAGATTCGATTCTACTCTACAGTTGTAATAAAATTCTATTCTATTCTAGAACCATAACAAAATTTTATTCTGCTCTACAATTATAATAAAATCTATTTTCCAATAAAATTCTATTTTCCAATACATTATTATTGTACTCTAGAATTACAATAAAATTCGATTCTTCTCTAGAATTATAATAGAATTCAATTCTATTCCAGAATAATAACAAAATTATATTCTGCTTTTCAATTACAATAAAATCCTTTACTCTAATACATTTTTAATCTATTCTAGAATTACAATAAGATTCGATTCTACTCTACAGTTATAATAAAGTTCTGTTCTATTCTAGAATTATAATAAAATATTTTTCTGCTCTACAATTATAATAAAATTCTATTTTCCAATACAATTTTATTCTGCTCTACAATTATAATAAAACCTGTTTTCCAATAAAATTCTATCCTGCTCTGAAATACTAATAAAATTTTATTTTCCGATACATTATTATTGTACTCCAGAATTAAAATAAAATTCGATTCTACTCTACAGTTATAATAAAATTCAATTCTATTCCAGAATAATAACAAAATTATATTCTGCTTTTCAATTACAATAAAATCCTTTACTCTAATACATTTTTAATCTATTCTAGAATTACAATAAGATTCGATTCTACTCTACAGTTATAATAAAGTTCTGTTCTATTCTAGAATTATAATAAAATATTTTTCTGCTCTACAATTATAATAAAACCTGTTTTCCAATAAAATTCTATCCTGCTCTGAAATTCTAATAAAATTCTATTTTCCGATACATTATTATTGTACTCTAGAATTCAAATAAAATTCTATTCTACTCTACAGTTATAATAAAATTCAATTCTATTCCAGAATAATAACAAAATTATATTCTGCTCTTCAATTACAATAAAATCCTATATTCCAATAAAACTCTTTCCTGCTCTAAAATTCCAACGAAATTCTATTTAGAATCGTTAACAACCAAAACTGTTTCACCACAGAAAAACAGTGACCCCCTCGCTAGGATTACAAGCAGCACTGACACACGATGGTCGTCAGGAGAAAACTTGGCGTGCTCGTGTGTACGATATAATGACGAACAATTGGAAATATCCCAGATGCCTACTGGCTTTCCCAAAACTCTCTGGGGACTCGTTATCAGCGAAGAAGGAGGCCACCCCTTATTATCTACCCCTTCGCTGTAGCTCCTCGTAGCGGAGGAATATCGATGGAGGTGTACCGTAAGCTAAACTGTTCGGGTCTTCTGGAACACAGGGATGAAGTTGTCCTCGAGGAAGCGCCATGAGCATGGAACGAAGCGGAATCGTCCATCTGTAGTCGAAAGGGCTAATAAGGAAGAAAAGGCGATACCAGGAATGGTATAAAGGAGGGAAACAAAGAGGATGATAACGCAGCTACGTTGGCGTCAGCAACTGTGCCGTGGCCAACGAGGGATGTAAGAGGTTTACAGTTGCTAGGCAACCTGTTGCCACGGGTACCCGCCACACAGCCATCAGAGGACTCAGTGGGCCACGATCTTGCGTACAGGACGAGTGAACTGAAGGGAGGATAAGAGATAAGACCGGAATCACAACAGTGGATTCGATGTATGTACGTTTATTTCGAAGCACTTTAAATTTCACTGCTTTCACTCAAGTTACAAGTTTGGCAATGCGAACACTTATTGGGGGATTTTTAGGTGGTTCGGTTGATTTTAGGTGCAAACAGTGTTGGAATCAACGATGTGATACAGGCTTAAGCCTTTGGTCTGAGCATCTGGAAACACTCGCGTGGATTTTGCCTTAACCTACATATTTTTGGGGGGGTTTTGGTTTTTCGATTTCATCGTGATGGGTATGTTTGTTGATTTTCTGAGCATTTTTAACGTGACATAAAGTAGAACGTCGATTGTGCGAATTTTTATTACACGAATGTCCGACTACGTGGATAAAGAAACTGTTTATTACTTTACAATAAGAACATAGAAATTGAATAGAATAGGTATAGAATATATAAACAGAATATGTACTGTATAAATATCTATATTAAAGGGGATGCACAAATTCGGAGTATTTGAAAATGAATCATTTATTTCTTCATTTTCTATCACTTCATTCTATCACGTGAAAAACATTTATATTTGGAAATTATTTAATTTCCGTTTGATCTGTGGAGTAATTTAAAATTTCCTTCTTTCCGATTATCTGAACAGATTTATCTCCAAATTATTTTGGATAATTGAATCTTAAAAATAACCTGAAAAATAATTGAAAAATGCGATGTGTAGGAAGAAAAAAATATTAAAAAATAGATTGCACGTAATAACAAGTAATAGAATAATAGCAAATGAAATTTCTGTCTATTTTGATAAACACATGCTATAATTTTTAATCAGTGATGCGTACATTTATGTTTAGACAGCACGGTTCAGTAGTATAACTCGATGTGGTATCAGCCGTGTGATACTACAGATTTATTACCTTATAATAATAAACTAATACGACAAAATATTGTTTTAAATAATATTCCATGCAATTAAGTTGAACTTAAATTTCGTAAATATTTTAATACATTCTATATGCACATGTCTAAATTCTTTTTTCTTTATTTTTAAAAATACTAATTCTATTTGGCAGAACAGGATA
>NW_016914555.1:22129-32109 GCF_001483705.2 Eufriesea mexicana
AATATACCAAACCTCAAAAGTTTATTTAAAACTATCAACGAACAAAACTGTATATTATGTACAAAATATAATTGGAATATATATGATACTAAAGAGATCTTTTATATAAAGAAATAAATTCCTTCTTTCATAAAATCTAATCCATTTAAATTTAATATTAACTCAAATAGAATAGCAAATATGAAATACATTTATTACCATTTTAAATTATTAAATTGCTGAACATAATATTGCACGCAACAATATTGAATTTAAATTTCATAAATATTTTAATACATTCTATATGCATATATTTAAATCCTTTTTTCATATATTTCTCAAAATATTAATTCTATTTGACAAAACGAGATACAAAATTTTAAAATGTCATTAATCATCTGCACTCAAATCACACTCCTTCAAATTTAATAATAATAAATTAATAATAAATTATGAATATACCAGAAGAAACTGTCTTTATGTACAAAATATAATTGGAATATATTTGATACTAAGAAGACTTTAATGTAAAGAAATAAATTCTTTGCTTCATTAAATCGAATCCATTTAAATTTAATACTAACTAAAATAGAACATTAAATACATTTATTACCATTTTAAATCGTTAAATTGCTGAAGAATTTTCGGTAACCGTTAATAAATATTAAAATATGATCAAACGAGGATTGACAAATTAGAATGGAAGTATTAAACATTATGATAGCGTTTGATTTGACATATAGATACATCGATTAACAGTTTGGAAGTTGTCGAGCGTACATACTGGATAGTTAAGACCTATACAGACGATACTAAAGGCAACTTTACACATGTACTTGATCCACGAATACCACAGGTGGATCCATATGCTATTGCAGTGCTGTCAATTGCGCCAAGTTTCTACACGCAGTTACCATTTACGAGCTGTTAAAGGCATTCGTCGTTCCGTGTTATAGAAGTAGCTGCAATTTCATGAATTCGTTAGTTTAGGTAGTTATTTTTTCACCTCCATCCCGATATCAATATCGAAATTATTCGATATCGTATCCTATCGGCATCAAAGACATCGATGAGTCCTTTTAACGCAAAATGGATATTTTATTATAATTTCCCTCCAAATCGTTTTACGAAAAGTTCCAAATTATGTAACGTAATATATCACCACGAAAATGTATTTTCGGAAATTACCTTGCAGTTGTTAAATAATGATATCGATAAGTAATTAATGAAAACTGAATTCTGAAGATAAATAACTAATTAAATAACTAACAACGTTCATAATGTTACAATTTTATACCGATGTAAAATAAAGAATTTTCAATTATAATTCAGGTATTATGAATAATAAAATTATATAAAATCAATCATATTATTTTGCGAATATTAAAGTTGACATTAAAATTGTTAAAATTTATTCATCATACACCAGATAATAAAATTAAAATTCATATCCACCTTAATAGTATTATTGAATACTTCAATGAAAGAAGAAGAACTAAAAATAGAATTGGAAATTATTACTTCGCCATTTATATATGATTTATATGATTTCACTTGAATAAAAATACAGTAAGTTAATTAAAAAATTTAAATTACGTTTTCTAAGAAACTAGAATTTATTGAAACTTGTACTTCATTTCTTCGTTATGTTTAAAGAAAATTCATATAAAAATAAGCTTGAATAGTGAATTGTAGAAGAGTAATAGAATAAATGAAATAGGAACTGCACAATGCACCGTTCACTGCACAAATCGATTAACTCCACCTTTTGAAAAATCTTAAATTTAAGTGTCAAAGCACTTGGTATAGTCATAACTTTTTATATTTATAATAACTTTCCCTGATAATTAAGATTAACTCCATTAAACGAGAAAAATTTTTTGGCCACTGAATAATAAATAATTTATTTCAGAGGTCACTTTGATTAACTCCGTACTCTAATGCAAATCGTTGCAATAATGCAACTCAAATGCAATAGCAAGCCATGAATGATAACGTTGAATTTTGTAGTGCCGTCTTATCAGAATTTAAGTAAAATTTAGTAAAATTTAAATTTATTACTTTTTTCACTTGCCAAATCGATTAACTCTTCCAGTAACATAAAAATGGTAACATTACTAACGATTACCTTTTGGCTATTTTTTCTTATAAATTTTATATACCGTTAGATGAAAGTTACATTTGTATTTATGCATTCTACAATTTATTTCGATTTAAATTATAAAGGAAATTTTAAAAAACAATATACATTATTTCATTGCATTTCTCCACTTTTTGTTTTATGCAGTTAATCAATTTGTGCAGTGAACGGCTCATATATGCATACAGCTCTGAACTAAGATATGCAAAACATTGTATTTCATACGTCGTACATGTGTGTTTGCATCCACAGTCTACTTATACTGAAGGAAATGTACACGCAAATGTACATACAAAGGGAAAAAGGACAACAAGTTCATAGGAGGCATTACAAGCTTCAAATTAAACTCCAGGGATCATTCCCCGTGAACTCGTTTCAGCAGTTGATTTCGCTTTGCAAGCGATTTGCATTCCAAATCCTTTTACTAAAATAGCCCCTTCTTCGACCAACGGATAATTTATAAAGATAAAACGTCACGATATTCAAATTAACTTGAAACCATATTGATAAACGATATTCCGTTGGATAATATTCTTGTTCTTCGGCTGTTTTTAATGGCGTCTATTATAAAATAAAACGAATTTCCTAGCTGAGAAACAACAAAAATATATTTTCGTTTTACGTTCATACAAATTGGTGTGAAAATAAATGAAATAACTTCAGGATTTATTAATAATTATTAACTTTCCGAATTTTCATATCCTTCGATATTTATTATAATATTTGAAAATTTTTATCGAAGTAGATTGCAAATTATTATTGCTGACGGTTTTTAAATGAATTTATTAAAGGTTCTCGAATTCTCAAGAAGCCAAGATAGAAACGTACTGTTATGGAATAACGATCAAGGCACATGCATAATCTAATCACAAGCTAACCTACGACATCAATTATGTATGTACATAATTTATTGCTACGTCCAAGGGTTGAAATGTGTGAAACCGTTTGCTGGTATGCGGCGTGCTATAATCATACATGTGTGTAACGAGATATGAAAGTAACAAATGCTATTACCATTATTACAATGCAATATTAAGAAGCTTCGGACGTTAATTCGTAATTATACAGAATTGTAATTGAATTTAATCCTATTTAAATGTCGATATAAATTAAACAAAGAATTGGGTATTTCAGATAAAATATTATAATACCTGTATAATAAATTGTGCATAACGTGTCCTGTTTTAAATATTAATTGAATATTATACAAACTTGAAGTGTTTTTAATCAAGACAGTAATTGGTTTTAGAAAAATATTTTTAAATATTGCATGTCCAGAATTGTTGTAAACATATTATGGATGCAATAATTTATTGCATTCTTTAACTTTGAAAATAAATATCTTTTCAGTATATGTAATAATAATAAATCTCTATTAATAATAAATGTAATTTATATTTTGTTATATTTACATACGATCATAATTTAATTTTATTCATTACTTTAATTATTTTATTTAATTTACATTCAAATATTACTTATTTCTCATTTAATTAAATATCGATACGAATAACACAGGAAATTAAATACTTTAGGTGCCATAAGGAGTTATACTTAATGCATAATTATATAAATAAATTTGAAGCTTCTTTAATAAAAGTAAATAATTGTTTTATGAATATATTTAAAAATAATAAATATCAAATGTGTTTGGAAATATATTATGCACAATGTATAAATTTATTGCATATTTTAACGTTAAAAATAAATATTTCCTTTTCAGTAACTAAAATATAGTTCACTATAATATAATTTTGTCATCTAAGTTACACTGCTTTTAAGAAGAAGGTATGAAATATTTTAAGTAAAACTGTGGAGTTATTAAAGAACTAGATTATAATTAACAACTTATCTTCTTCCAAATTACTTTCTTAAAAGTTTCAAGATTTAAAACATTTTTCCTTAAAATGAATTTGCTGTTTCTTTCATATTTTATACTCTATATTTTACACAGGAAAGGTGTAGAGACCACTTTGTGTATCAATATTTTATACTACGTACTACTTCCTCAAACACCGGTCTGCTCACTCTCTTAGTACTCTACTCTAAATAACAACCCTCTAGTTTGTTTAATTTTCCTCTATTTCATCCTTCACCGAAACTCAAATTATAATTATTCTCGGTTCCCTTATAACTTTCTGTTCCTCGTCGATAAATATTTCTACAAATAGAAAGTTACTTGCATCTTTAAATATTCACCCTGTTTTTGTTTGAAATAAAGAGGACAAAGTGTCGTATAACAAAATTTTATTCCTCATTTTCTAGTTATTTTTTTACATACAATCACACCCCTCTGAACTGTAACAGCAGTTACAGGACACAGTATAAGTGACAAATGGGGCACTGAACGTGTTAAGTCGCATGTGAAGTTAAAAATGCCAGGTCTCTACATTTACCCAACATAGCGAATGAATATACGTCCCCTAGAAAGTTTTATTCTGTTCTATGACACTTTGAAAGTCAACCCCTCGGTGGACAGAGGGTATACACACACGGAAATCGATGTTGATGCTGAATTAAGAGTATGTCGTTGAAAAACTCCCTTTGTGAGACTTGCTCTCAGGGGTAAACAAATTTTACGAGAACATAGGAAACGACTATGTACGCATTTTATACCCTGCTTTTATATTTTATGAATAACTGTTATTTAAGAAAAATGTTGTCTTAAAATGTGTATTTGAAAACAATGATCATAAATAATAAAAAATTCAAAAAAATTCAGTTCAAATGTGTTTCACTCTAGAATTTTGAATTTTTAAATCTCAAAAACTTGAAACTTCCTTGAATCACAAGATATTTAAAAATTTTTACACACTGGGAAATCTATACCTAATTTATATAAACTACGTTCAGTATCGAAAATAAATTTTACAAGAACATAGGAAACAACTATGTACGTTTATGTACCCTGCTTTTACATTTTATGAATAACTGTTATTTCAGAAAAATGTTGTTTTAAAATGTGTATTTGAAGAAAATGATCTCCATAAATAATAATAATTTCAAAAAGATTTAACTCAAATGTGTTCCATTTTAGAATTTTCAATTTTTAAATCTCAATAGCTTGAAACTTCCTTAAATCACAAGATATTTCAAAATTTTTACACTTTGGGATATTTATACCTAATTTATACAAACTACGTTCGGTATGGAAAATAAATTTTACGAGAACATAGAAAACGACTATGTACGTTTTCATATCCTGATTTTATATTTTATGAATAATTGTTATTTAAGAAAAATGTTGTCTCAAATGTGTATTTGAAGAAAGTTATTTCTATAAATAATAATAAATTCAAAAAGATTGAACTCAAATGTGTTTCATTTTAGAATTTTCAATTTTTAAATCTCAAAAGCTTGAAACTTCCTTGGATCACAAGATATTTCAAAATTTTTACATTTTGGGATATCTATACCTAATTTATACAAACTACGTTCGGTATGGAAAATAAATTTTACGAGAACATAGAAAACGACTATGTACGTTTTCATATCCTGATTTTATATTTTATGAATAATTGTTATTTAAGAAGAATATTGTCTCAAATATGTATTTGAAGAAAGTTATTTCTATAAATAATAATAAATTTAAAAACATTGAATTCAAATGTATTTCATTTTAGAATTTTCAATTTTTAAATCTCAAAAGCTTGAAACTTCCTTGGATCACAAGATATTTCAAAATTTTTGCACTTTGGGATATCTATACCTAATTTATACAAACTACGTTCGGTATGGAAAACTTGCAATATAGTTTTATCGAGTTAATACAGTAGCTTCGTAAGCACTAAAACAGCCTTGTGTATTTCTACAAAGCTTTTAAGTTAACAGCCATGAAAGTCGATTTTGTAATTTTCCTTATCTGACTCTCGAGAATTTCGAATCCAAGATAGGTACAAAGTTTCGAATTCTCAATTCTCAAAACTTCCTTCGGTTCCAAAGTATTTCAAACTTTGATACTTTGAGAAACACATTCCTAATTTTTATAAACTATGTTCAATATTGAAAACTTTGAATGCTAGTTTACTCAATCAACACAATAGCTTTACTACTTACTTTAGAATCTGCATTGCGATAGCTTTTAGCATTTCTACAAACCTTCCATATCCACAGAAAAAAGAAATGAAAATATAACTATCGGTGACGTACATCAAATTATTATATTTATACAAAAATTAAAGGAGAAACTAATTTCCCTTTATTTACTAATAAAAATTATTTCTTATCTATAAATTATTATAATATAATATTGAATAAATGTGTTATATATGATATTATATATATTGATATAATACATACTTTTTGATTTATTTATTTCTGAAATATACGAGATAACTATTTATACCTAATACGTAATAATTTGTCCAATAGATAACAATATAATCCAAGAAGAAAAAATAAAAACGAAAGACAGGTATAAATGACACAGAAAATAAGATAATAATATAGGGAACATCATGTTACGTATAAGAATAAATAGATACGTCACCTATTAGAGATTAACACATAAAGGTATAGTCAAAATAATAAATAAATTTCATATACAATTATACTTATTTGAAAAAATATATTACTAATAAAAATTATTTCTTATCTATAAATTATTATAATATAATATTGAATAAATGTGTTATATATCGTATTATATATATTGATATAATACATACTTTTTGATTTATTTATTTCTGAAATATACGAGATTTCTTTAACTCTTTAAACCTAATACGACATAATTGATCGAATAGATAACAATATAATCCAAGAAGAAAAAATAAAAACGAGAAATAGATATAAATGACACCGAAAATAAGACAATAATATAAAGAATATTATTTTATGTACCATAGCAGAAAGGTACGTCACCAACTGAAGATTAGCACAAAAAGGTATCGTGAAAATAATAAATAAATTTCATGCACAATTATACTTATTTGAAAGCAATAAACGTTGTCCTAAAATGAATATTAAAGGGCACTTCCGAGCAAGGACAAATTAGAACTAGAATCCAAGGGGACATTTTGCAAACAATCAAGGGCAGTCAACAATCTCGTCACGTTCGCCTATGGGTTTGGATCTGGTTAACCAATTCGATGGATACACGGCCAGGAACTTGTTCCATCCGGCACGATATGCAGGCTTCCGCTGTCCATTACACAGATAAAATTGTATCTCCTGCGGTTATGTGCACAATGTTTCATCAACCGCTTCCGTTAAAACATGTTATAACCCATCAAAAGCAAAACGTCATCAAATGAAACGTGAAACGTAATAATTTATCGTTAATCGCCCTATTTAGATCGACGTGAGATGAAATTCCATTTTTCGAAACGTGTTACTACAAACTTCGACAAACCGAAATTATTATAAATTTCCAAAGATCAAAATTATTTTAAATTTCATAAAATTGAAATTATTTTAAGAACAGAAGACGCGATAGAAATAATAAATAATGATAGAGTTTATGTTTATCGCAGAACAGAAAAATTTTGTAAAATAATTTTAGGAGCGATGCCTCTATCCAATAATTTAACAGATCTCAATAACTGTTAATTATCTGAATACAATCCTGTGTTGAGTTATATAATATATTATAAGGAGTGTAGTAAAGGTGACACGAAGGGTAACTTGTCAGAACTCAAAAGCGTGTTGTCTCGGAAAAGGTTTATCTCACACCCTTGTCTCTACTTAACTGTTCGAGTGTCTCAACAGTTATAATACCACTTTGGTTGTTCGTAACTGCATCAAAAAGAACCATTTATATAACAAATATTAACGTTAAATATTTTTAACACTATGTCCAATCATGCTACCAAATATATATTATATTTTAGACCCAATTTTTCAGTCTGAAATATTTATTTTTCCAATGATAAATTGTAAATTATGCACTCTTACATTCTCTCTGCCATTTCATTAATCATTCACCCAGTCACACTGATTCTAGAAATAATTTATTTCCTGACTCAAATAAGTATCTGTCGATATACACACACGATCATAAACTTGCACAAACACTTAATTTTATGCTCATTCATTCATTTCTTCATTCATATTGACATTAGCATTGTTCTAAATACTCATTTAAGCTTCTGTTTACGTATACACAATTGTATACTACTTATAGACTCACTCACACACTCATTCAGTCACTCAATCACTAATACTAATTTACTCATTCATCAGGTGACTAGGTGATGAAGAGTGTATACGAGTCAAGGGATGCTGGCAATAGGGATATAAACAGTCCTCCACTTGACCTGGGAAATTGCAGTCCTAGGACCGCAACAGTTACTAAGTTGGTTATTGAGTGGTTGGTCTGAGTAGTCGTCAGATCAATATGTGAAGAGACAGAGCTAATTTGTAGGAGACACGAGTCAATAAAGTAAAATTCCAAAGTTAATTAAAACATTAAATATCACCCAAAGGTTCCAGAATATAGCATTGAGAATCATTGCTGCTGCCCCATGGTACATCACCTTAGATTCTCTACGTAAAGACTTGGGCATACATAACATCAAAGAGCAGATAGGAAAATTCGTCACAGCACACAAGAAACGAATATCAAATCATCCCAGCGAACACATCGAGGATCTAAATCATATATCACGACACAGAAGACTGAACAGGAATAAACAAACTGATTTGTGGAATTAAATTAAAGAAGGAACATCACGTATAATGTTAGCGGCAACGCTACGGACCGTTTACCGCATGCAAGACATATCTTTAATTCGTCAAATTTGCTGATTAGCTCAATGAAGCTAGTTGTAGATGTCATTTAGTATTAAAAAAAAAAATTTACTAATCTAAGTCCAGTAGTCAAAAGGATAACATCCTCATACTCTGTTGCGGCCCTAGGACCGCAATGTCCCAAGTCAAGTGGAGGCCTGTTTTATGCCTCTATTGTAAGCATCCCTTGACTTGCACATACTCAGCGTCGACTAACCCACCGCTAGGATAGACCGTGACGAGGACCGATAAATTATCCTCTTAGGCGACAGACGCCAGAACCCAAATGTTTAAACAACCATCACCACCGAAAGATGCTGAAGTTAGCATACACCCCCAATATCATACCAACCAATGAGAAGACAGTCGATCCTTATAAAACTACCGACATGGCATTCACAAGAAGATCCTCAGTAAAACCTCCATCACGACCACATCAAGATTCTCTCTAAACTCCATCACGACCACAACTTTAGCAATCGAGACCCACCAACACTCAGCGCAGGAGACTGTCTGCTACTATAGAACTCCTTGCAGTTCAACACCAATCAGGTCTACCTCTATCAAGTTAGAGTGGGCCGCATCCCAAGCAGCATTGCCGCAGCAGCGTAACGGGCCTTACAACCCCGTGAAACTCCACCAGCGAGTTGCAGCGTTCGGGACGCAACAAGTAGCTTCTTGAAACAATAATGAAGTAAGTGAAACAGTATTGTCCTTAAAAGTAATTGGATATGTTTCACCACTGGGATAATATTTGAATATAAATCTATTGAATTTAAGTCTTTAACAAATACTCCAAAAACCTATTTCAAACAAAATGAACTATTGCAGGACACCCTTATACACCCTTATATATTGGATTGGCATGAAAGTACTTTCGGTTTTTTAGTGTGAAATAAAACTCAATTTTTTCTATATAGTAAATGAATTTTAATCGGTCAAATAGCTTCCATTCTATTCGATGACCTTTTGCCATCTTTCTGGTAACTTCGTGATCCGCGCTCATAGAATTTCTGCTCCTTATCTGCAAAAAACTTAACCAAGTGCGTAAATCTCAGAAGGTCGACCAGAACGTTGTGGGTATCTTTCAGTGAAAAATCTTCAGAACGAAATTTTTTAAACTAATTCTGAC
>NW_016914555.1:32335-43100 GCF_001483705.2 Eufriesea mexicana
AATGTAAGGCGATTTTGCAAAGTGTGCTATGAAAATAATTCAAATCAGCTAGGAAGAACGAGAGCAAAGAATTGCACTAAAAAAGTGGCGACATATTGTGCCGACTGTTTTGGTTCACCTTTTCTTTGTATAAATAAAATTATTTTTGCATGTTCTGTATGGCATTAATTTCTTCGAACCGTTATAGTAACAATGGTACTATTTAAAAATTTATCCGTATCGATATTTACTCTAATTATGTATTTTTACTAATGGTTGCGTCGCCGGTCACAGGTGGCCCCCGTGGCAGTGAACGTGTTAATTCGTCAAATTTGCTGGTCAGCTCAATGAAGCTAGTTATTGATGTAATTTAGTATTAAAAAAAAAAAATTAAAACATTCGAAATGCTTGCTAAATTCGTGACACGAAGGAAAGCGACTCGTATAAATTAGCGAATAACACCCAGCCCACCACGATTTCTGCAATTGCTTATCACGCGTTCGCGTCTTCCTGCACCCCAATTCCCACGAGTGCACCCTCCATCTCTATTGTTTCTCCACTCTCCTTCTATCAATCACTTACAAACACCAATAAATAACATCGATCACCGTAATCAGGAAATCCATTTAGATAAATTAATTCGAAAAATAACTGATTATAGCGCTTTTTAATTATCACCGCGGGTATTGCCGCGTGGCAAATTAATCAAAGGGAGAAAACGTCGCGCAAAACGCGGTATCCGCGCACCATGAATTCCATTTCCTCGATTCTCGTGCATTTCAATACTTCGAGGCAGTTCTTTGTAAAGCGGAACTCCGCGAATTAATTCGCTACTCGTGTCTGCTTAACGGAGCACGGAAAACAGTGGTTGATTTCGAACAAACGACTCTACCGCGATAACGTATGTACGGAGTGTCCATTAATTTTGGCACCGATAGACGTTCTTTTTATCATCGTTTAACACGTCTAACTAATTTCACGCGGGAACGCGTATTTTTCCCGATATACGAGCTTTCGTCTAGCTTGCCGCAAGAATTTTTAAACGCAACGTGGAATTTTTAGAACACGCGTTTGGAATTTAGTTGAGTGTATTGATCGCTTCTCCCTTTGATCGTTGGATGAAGAGACGGAGAGGAATGTTGCCATTTTTACTACATTTTTACTATATTTTCTCTATTTTCACTTGTATTTTAAGAATTTTTATTTGTAGGAGATATAAAACCAGCTTTTCTTTTTGACATATCAGCAAAAAATGAAATATATTTCTTTTCTTCGTCGAAAAATTTTTGTAATTAATATGCACGAGTTATGAGAATTTTTAGAACATGAAATTTTTGAATATTTAGTCCAATATATTGATCTTTTGGCTTGGATTGTGAATTAGGGAAATGAGAAACGGACGGATTTGCTATTTTATTTATTTATTTTTTTTTTTCATATCAGTAAAATATTGTGGGTTGGCGAATGGCGAAGGACTCTATCAAATAGTAAACAGCGGCATAGACTTTGACGAAGTGAATGAGTGTACGGAGAGCATGGAAGCGTTTGGGTGGCTCCTTGAAAAGCAAGGAGTAGCAAACGGCAGTATTGGGGGTTTGGCACAGAAAGGACAAATGATAGTGGCAAATCCTTTTGTCGGAATGTCTGTAGAATGATTGAGAGAGAAAGCGTGTGTATAGAATGAGATAGATCTGGCTTTAAATAGGGATGCAAGGGCGCGAGGCAGGCAGATGGGGTGTAGTCGAGAATAGAGTGTGAGTAGTCGAGACGATGAATGTCATAATTGAGAGGAACCTTGTGTATTATGTCAATTAAATAAACTTGTTTTGTTATTAAAGAGAGTTATTCTTTATTAGACACGCAGATTTTGGTCTGTATATGATTAATATAGCTAAAAATCCTACAGAATATAGCGTATTTTTTGAAGCTTCGAAGATTATTAACCCTTTGCATCCTAGAGGCGCCCTTCAGTCGCTATTTGAGAAAATTTCAAAGTTCAATACTCATTAATATGTCAAATTTAAGATAATGTAACAGTGTGCGAAGTATCGGAATCAAATAATTCTATGTGTTGATTATTATACGAATTCTTATTTACTGCTTATCTACTGCAAAAGATATCGTCAGCTTTATAGCAGAAAATTTTTGAACTCCTACTCTTCTTTAGCCAAAAAATCGTCGAGTGTAAGGGATTAATACGAAACTGATTTCTATATGTCATAAAAATCTGTAGAACATGAAATACTGAAGTACGCCGTCGGATATATTGACCTATTCTACTTGTGACTGTGAAATAAAGAAATGATTCTTGACAAATCAATTAAAATTATACTTGTCCATTTTTTGGTGTAGAGCAAAAGTTTAATAATCCTTATAACTTATGTATGTCGAGAGAATTTTTATAATATACTGACACTTGGTTATTCAATCAGGAATATTGATCTCCTCTCCCTAGAATTGCAAATTAAAAATTAGAACTATGAGTATAATTTTTGTTTAAGATGTAACTTTTCAAATGAAATATTCACCAAAATTTTGGTTAATTTCATATATTTCGTTTACGAAAGAGACGAGAGTCGAGTAATTAATTTTGTACTGCTCTAAGTGCTCTAATTGTAAGACAATCCGAGCTCCACTCTTAATACTGCATAAGACTTTCCGTGCTTCCTAACTATCGTTTGACACTTCTACACCAGGGCTGTCTTCGAACTACTTCATCATTCAGATCTCTCTTCCATCACGGTCCGTGTTACGCGAAATACCGGGAATCGATGCGACCTAGATATTAAATTCGTTTAAGATAAAAGAAAAGTAACTCGTCCGAGAATTCTTTCTATCGCATTTAACCTTCTATTACGTTTCTGACATATTACCAATTTTTTAATTACGATCTAGTACCATATATTACAAAATGCAGAATATATAAATAAGTACGTCAAACATATTCCATTAAACATGTTAACAGTTTCCATTATTCGTTGAATAAAACTAGTGAAAATAATATAACTGATATTAATAACGATAATATAAATATTTACGATAAATTGAATAATTAGAATATTCCATGTACATGATGATAATTATCATGAAAGTGATCCAAATGAAAAATTGAAGAAAAGGAAGGATTTTATTTAATTTATTTCACTTTATTTAATTTGTATTGTATTTATTGATTTTATAATGATGTAAAATTGCTTTTGCAAAATAATGGGAGATGGAACTGTTAGATTGATTTAGTATTTGTGTTGTAATTCATTTTTTAATTCATACAATCGCAAAATTTTTTATATCTCTAAATAATTCTTTTTATCACGTTTCTGACATACTACCAACTTTTTAATTACAATGCAATACCATATATTATAAAATAGAAAATATAGAAATATGTACGTCAAACATATTAACGGTTTCCATTATTCGTTGAATAAAACTAGTGAAAATAATATAACTGATATTAATAACGATAATATAAATATTTACGATAAATTGAATAATTAGGATATTTCATATACGTGATGATAATTATCATGGAAATGATCCAAGTGAAAAATTGAAGAAAAGGAAGGATTTTATTTAATTTATTTCACTTTACTTAATTTGTATTGTATTTATTGATTTTATAATGATGTAAAATTGCTTTTGCAAAATAATGGGAGATGGAACTGTTAGATTGATTTAGTATTTGTGTTGTAATTCATTTTTTAATTCATACAATCGCAAAATTTTTGATATCTCTAAATAATTCTTTTTATCACGTTTCTGACATACTACCAACTTTTTAATTACAATGCAATACCATATATTATAAAATAGAAAATATAGAAATATGTACGTCAAACATATTAACGGTTTCCATTATTCGTTGAATAAAACTAGTGAAAATAATATACCTGATATTCATAACGATAATATAAATATTTACGTTAAACTGAATAATTAGGATATTTCATATACGTGATGATAATTATCATGAAAATGATCCAAGTGAAAAATTGAAGAAAAGGAAGGATTTTATTTAATTTATTTCACTTTACTTAATTTGTATTGTATTTATTGATTTTATAATGATGTAAAATTGCTTTTGCAAAATAATGGGAGATGGAACTGTTAGATTGATTTAGTATTTGTGTTATCATTCATTTTCTAATTCACCCAATAGCTACATTTTTGATATCTCTAAATAAAATGTAATATTATACGAGTAACTAAACCGCTTTCATAATCTTCGACGCATATTAAAATAGCAAATATAATACCGTATACACTATGGATTCAAAAATTAAAAGTAGTAATTCAATTTCTAATTTATCCAATAGCTAAATTTTTGATATTTTTAAATAAAATGTGAAATTATACGAATAACTAAACCGCATTCATAATCTTCGACGCATATTAAAATAGCAAATATAATCCAGTATACACTGTGGATTCAAAAATGAAAAGAAAAAGAACGGAAATTAAAGGGAAAAAATTGGAAACACGTTCGATTGACGAAAAAAATAAACGATGCAGAGTTAAAAGAGAATATCAATTCCTAAACGACGCGCTTGTCATTCGCTCGATCTATCCTGAATCATACCACGTACACATAAACAAATTCCATTTCCTCCGCTTCAATCAATCAAATTCGTTATTTGCTTTCCATCGATTCCACTTTTGAGCGATTCCTCGAAAAGTTAACAGCTCTCTACGTATAAACAGCAAACACGAACCGGAGTTATATCAGATGGAAATAACGTATCGAAGATTCCAGGCCGTGATTGTCAACCCTGCAGCTCTCTGATCGTCATATTTAATAAGAGAAAATCGACTAACTGGTCAAACAAACCGATTTCATTTCATTTTAATGCATGAAACAATACTCTTACATATTAATAACACGATGTAAATATTTCAGACGGAAATTCAAAGGAGACCAACTTCCCAAAAATATTGACTTTTCCAAAATGGAAATTTTAAATCTATTTTAAACCACATTTTTCAAATTTGATTTAAAATTGGATTAAATTGATCCAAAACATATGTACAGTATATATATACGTAATTAATTGCAAGTTTGTTATAGTTTGAATTTACTTGGTTCATAGTTATTAAAACTATATTTGCTCTATAGTTAAAATAGAAATTTTATGAAATAATAGTAAAGATAATGAAAATAAAAGTACTGCTTATTTTTTAAATATTAACAGCTATTTTCTGTAATGCAATGTAACTGACATCGATATGAATTTATCAATATGGAACACTGTGACTTTTAGGTGGTCTTGAAATGACATGAATTCAAAATGAAGTTGAGAGAATTTCTTATTATTCATCATCAAATGTATCTTAAAATCGTGTATACTCCCTTTAATCATTTTTCTATGTCTTTAACAGTAATGGAAATAATTTGAAAATAAATAGAAATAGTATATTTATTTTTTAAATGAATACCAACTTGAGTTAAACCTCTCTCTATATATACATATATATTTTACTTTATTTCATGGTATTTACCACTGTCTAGGTCAATCATTTTACAAACGAGGTGACTATAAATTAGTGATCTTCAGAAACAGTACCCAAGAAGTAACAACGACTGTCATCAAGGTTCAAGATCCTAAAAAAATTGTCAAAAATCACATTTTATGTTTATTTTCTAAAAATTCATAATTCAATGTACTAAAGAGGAAAGCATTGCTTTTACTACACAACTGCTCATTTCTATACACGATTGATCCTTCAGAAACACTATACAACAAATGACAACGACTATCATCAAGGTTCTACGTTGTAAAATAATTGTCAAAAATTTCATTTTACGTTTATTTCCTAAAAATTCATAATTCACTGTGCTAAAGAGGAAAGCATTGCTTTTACTTCACCACTGCTCATCTCTGTAAACGATTGATCCTTCAGAAACAGTACACAGAAAGTGACAACGACTGCCATCAAGGTTCCACATTCTAAAAAATTGTCAAAAATTATATTTTATTTTTATTTCAACGTTTAACTCGAGTCCCTCATATTAAAAATTTGTAATGGAGTGTACTAAAGAAGAAAGCATCGCTTTTACTTCACCTCTGTTCTTCCCTGTCGACGATTGATCCTGCTAGAACGGACGAAATTCGTCCACGGCCCGGTGTAATAATCGTTCCGATAGGGTGCGCAGAGGCAGTCGAAGAAGCATGGACGAAATGAAAAAGAGACGAGGAAAAACAATCTTCCATTTGTGCTGCAGATTATTGCGAATAACGTGGCATTTCCCTCGATTTGCCACGGCCCGATTAAACGCCGCCCTACGACGTCGTTATCGACATCCGAATTACCGGACACAGAGGGGTGGCGGAAAGACGAGGAAGACAAATGGCAACGGGATCAAATATTTCATGGGACCCGAGTTGAATTTTTTATTGTAACTCGAAAATCTGATTTATCGACCTGGTGATCGTATATTCCGCCCGACGTGGCTTTAAAATCACGCTTACTGATGAGGGATTATAATAATAAATATGGGACTTTGGTCCTCGAGTACACCGAAAAATTTGATTAAGATGATCGACTTTTAGGATGCTTCTGAAATCGGTATGTTTGCTTCGGTTTGCTTCTGGTATCTATCCAGTGGGATAGAAATGCTCAAATTTTTATCTGCTTCTGGAGAAATGGGTTTTTGAAGAATTTCTTGATGGAGAAATTTTGCATGTGCGAATATAGGAGTAGTCAAGGTTCACACAGGAGGGTGTTATCTTCTTAACCCTTTGTGCTCTTTGTAGTTTGATTATAAAATATCGTGTACTGAGAAAATATTTTTTAATTTTAATTAGTCAGTATGTATTTATACCTTGTACTTCGGTAGCTATTATTTATTGCATAATAAGACAAAATTTCTCATATCGTGACTACCGTTAATCGATGACCACTAAATGACCAAATTTTTTGTCGAGTATATGTTCTCATGTTCAAAAAAGTAAAGAAAGTAAGGAAATCAGGAAAATTTATATTCTGAAAGTATAAATATAGATATAATTTGTAGAAAGTTTATATATTATTATATTTAACGTTAATAACAAATAAATATTGTTAATAACAAAATGTTCGAAACGGAAGTTTAAAATGGAAGTGAAAAAATTAATAAATTATTGATCATTACTGGTACACATAACGTATGCATGTTCAAATGTACCTATAATTTGCAAGAAGTTTATAAATTAGTACATTGATTGTTTATAACAAATTAATAATATTATTAACAAATTGCTCGCAACGTATATTTATAATAAAAGTGAAAAAATTAATAAATTACTGGTTATTAAAGCGGAAAAATAATAATTAATGGAATCGGTAAAGTTTAAAAATTTTCGATTGGGGTGGGGGATTCGGCCGATCAGCGGCTATATAAGGAGCGACGCGACGAAACAGAACTCATTTGTCCGTTCGACTTCGCGAGTGTAACACCTAAATTTTCGTTGTGCGCGAGGGGTGGGAGTCCGAAGTGAGGTTGGGGTTGGCCGCCCCACCCTCACCCCACCCCATTAAACAATTTACTAATAATTTTTTCTTTCTTTTCAGATATTAATTATATTTTCTTTCAGGTTTTAATTACTTTTTCTTTTTACAGGTTTTAATTACTTCTTCTTTTTTCAGACTTTATTTCTTTGTTTCTATTCATTTGTATTCGGAAATTCGAATATTTCGTATAATATTCGGATGTCTCATCGTTGGGTATTTTATGTCTCATCGTTGGGTTCTTAATTTTCTTTTGCAAGCTTAATTTATTTTTTTTCAGATTTCAATTTTTATTTCTTTACAGGATTTAATTATTTTTCTCATTTCCAACTTTATTTTTTCGAGTTTATCTTTACTTGATAATTCGAATATTTCGTATAATATTCGAATGTTTCGTCGTTGGTTTCTTTCTGTCTCATCGGTGGGTTGTTCTTTCCATTTGGTTAACCTTCATGGTTTCTATTCGCTCATTTTCTTTCCTCGTACTAATCCGTTTCCTTTCAGGTTCATATTAACAATAATATATTCTGTTTTAGCTTTTAGGTTCCTCGAGACTTCATTTGCGACATATCAGAGAACGATGCGTGCGTTTATTTTTAAGTAGTCATAAGATAGATCCATAGACTAAGTATCATGTGCGCGCTATCTGCACAAAGGTAAGCTACCTAATTTGGAGCGAAATTTATAAATTCTCTATCATTTTCTTATCCCCCTCGTTTAGCAAATAGAACATAATTGTTCTCGCGATAATCGCGATCGTTCGTAAGTACCGACTAGCCTACGCGACGTGCTCTCGTGTACTCGATAAGTACATGCTTCGTAAGTCATCCTCACGACTCGTCTCCGACACTCATTTCCAGTCACTGTCAATCTCGTCATGCATCGGGTTCCAGGGTGACCCCCTCGGATCAGTGCGTCTTCTGACCTCGACGGGGCGGTCCGCTGCCTAAGTCGTACGCGACTGGGGCTCGGGCACATGCTGGCTGACGGACTAGTACCATCTACGGTTAGACCACAGGGATGATTAAGTTCTACCCCGTGTGGCTGGGATGCGAAGTGTCTGTCTTGGCCGGCAACCGCCCAGCAGGGCCCTCGCGTTGACACTAGAAGTTTCATTGGTTCAGGGACTATCCTTGGTCCACGTGTAAGTCTTGGCGAGTGCGACAGTGACTGGAATTGAGCTAGGCCCGATCGGGAGGGTGCCGAGGTATGAAGTTATCTCTGTACACGGGAGTACATCGCCTAGGCTAGTCGGTCTTTCGAATAATCGCGAACTCGTTCGGGCGCGTCGCGATTTGCTATTTGCTCGCGTGTTTGATATTTCATTCCCTATTTTTATGGGAACTTGAAAATATCTTAGCGTTGCGACAGTAGAGTTTCAGTATACCGAACCGAAACCCCTTTTGTAAGACACGAAATATAATAAAGTGTCAGTAGAGTCATTTTAACTTAATTCGCTCCAAGTTAGGTCAGAGTACCTTTGATACAGACAGCGTCAGTAGGCTGCGCCACTAGGGCGCATGTCGGGTCTCGATGCGTAGCCACCTCCACGTGGTGAGACCTGGTAATTGGTATCGTTCTCCAAAGAGAAATCTTTGACAAACGATACCAAGCTAAGAGCTACGAACAAAGTTTAAAATATTTCCTATCTTTTGTAAATTTTCGATATTTCAATTAAACATTGGATTATTTCTGAGGCTGCAAGAGGTAAGTGGACGAAATTCTTAGCAATGACATCATTCAAATACAGTTATAGTTCATAAAAATGTATAAATAATCCAATTTCTCATTGATAATAAATTATTCGTAGCATAAATTTATAATACAAGAAAAGAATTAATTCATTGGTTATTATTTGAACAATATCATACTAATGTTTAAATGTACCTATAATTTGCAAAAGTGTAAAAATTATTACACTTATATCTAATAAGAAATTGGTCACAACGTAAATTTATAATACAAGTGGAAAAATTACTAAATTATAGGCTATTACCGGTATATGTAACGTATTTGTATAAAATTCACATAAAGCTGATAAATTTCTACACTGATTGTTATTAATAAATTAAAATTGTTTATGACAAATATTTTGCAACGTATATTAACGATGAAAGTAAAAAAAGGTAATAAATTCTTCGCTACTACTTAAACAAACAACGTATTTATATTATAATGTATTCGTAACTTACATAAAGCTAATAAATTAATTAATTTATTGTTAATAACAAACTAAAATTGTTGATAACAAATAGTTTGTAACGTTTATTAAAGATAAAAGTCAAAAATGTTAATAAACTGTTATCTGTTACTTAAATAAACGACGTATTTGTGTTAGAATGTATTTGTAACATACAAAAAGTTAATAAATTAATAAATTTATTGTTAATAACAAATTAAAATCATTGACAACAAATAGTTTGCAACGTATATTAATGATAAAAGTCAAAAAAGTAAATAAATTATTGGCTACCTCTTAAACAAACGACGTATTTGTATTAAAATGTATTCGTAACTTACAAAAATATAATAAATTAATAAATTTATTATTAAAAAATAGTTTGTAACGTATATTAACGATAAAAGTCAAAAAAGTTAATAAATTATTAGCTACCTCTTAAACAAACAACGTATTTGTGTTAAAATGTATTCGTAAGTTACAAAAAGTTAATAAATCATTAAATTTATTGCTAATGACAAATTATAATTGTTGATAACAAATAGTTTGCAAAGTATATTAGCGATAAAAGTCAAGAAAGTTAATAAATTATTAGTTATTACAGCGGAAAAGTAACTTTTAAAGGAATCGGTTAAGTTCGGAAATTTTCGCCGATCTTTGGCCGGCCGCAGCTATATAAGGGGCCCGCGTGCAGGCTCGAGCCAGTTGTCGCTTCGACTTCGGACGGTGCGTGTTAATATTCTTTCTTTTTGTTTCAGGTTTTAATTATTTTTCTTCTTTCAGATACTATTTCTTTCATTCTAGTTATCATTGTTTATGCATTCGAGTATTTCGTACAATATTCGAATGCTTCGTCGTTGGTTTATTTATATTATATTTCATCGTTGGCTAGATCAATGGCTATTCAGTGGCCATTGTCCACTCTCTTAAATAATTTAATTATAATTCTTTCTTTCAGGTTTTAATTATCTTTTTCCTTTCAGATTTTATTTCTATCACTCTAGTTTTCATTGTTTGTGCATTCGAGTATTTCGTACAATATTCGAATGCTTCGTCGTTGGTTTACTTATGTCTCATCGTTGGCTAAATCTTTCCTTTCACAAATTTTACGACTTCCGTTCG
>NW_016914555.1:43437-65068 GCF_001483705.2 Eufriesea mexicana
ATGAAGTTATCTCTGTACACGGGAGTACATCGCCTAGGCTAGTCGGTCTTTCGAATAATCGCGAACTCGTTCGGGCGCGTCGCGATTAGCTATTTGCTCGCGTGTTTGATATTTCATTCCCTATTTTTATGGGAACTTGAAAATATCTTAGCGTTGCGACAGTAGAGTTTCAGTATACCGAACCGAAACCCCTTTTGTAAGACACGAAATATAATAAAGTGTCAGTAGAGTCATTTTAACTTAATTCGCTCCAAGTTAGGTCAGAGTACCTTTGATACAGACAGCGTCAGTAGGCTGCGCCACTAGGGCGCATGTCGGGTCTCGATGCGTAGCCACCTCCACGTGGTGAGACCTGGTAATTGGTATCGTTCTCCAAAGAGAAATCTTTGACAAACGATACCAAGCTAAGAGCTACGCACATAGTTTAAGATATTTCCAATCTCTTGTAAATCTTCAATGTTCGAACTTAGAACTTTGAAAATAGAGAGTTGGCAATATTCGTTGAAGTAATATGTATATTAAGATGAACAAGGTAAGTATACTAAGGTAAGTATCGTAAAGTATAATGTAAAAATTTATCTTTAAGCTCGGAATGAGTAAAAGAATTAAAATCTCTTGCAATGAGCATACTATGTATACTTATGCATATACATATTTGAATTTCCCCACATGCATTAGATTTACCAGCATTATATTTCTGAACATAGACATTCTCCTATTAAGAAATCGCAAATTTGTCAGTTGAATTTATACAAAAGCTGCAAAATTTGTCCGCACGAAATTCTTGGAAAGTGACGTCATTTCTTGGAATTCTGTCCTGATATAAAGTCGCGAAATTTTCAGTCGATCGAGGACTATATACCAAGTGTTGTGCTAGTGTTTATTTAGCCCTCCGATTTGGGAAGTGTAGCATTAAAATTTTTGTAGTGCGCAGGAGGGAGGGGGGCGAAGTGAGATATAGGTTGATCCCACCGTCTTAAATAATTTAATAATAATTTCTCTTTCAGGACTAATTATTTTTTCTTCTTTTCGTTTCAATTCTTTTTATTTTCAAGCTTTGACTATTTTTTTCTATGAGATCCAGCTTTCTTTCCTAATCATGCCTCTTTTCCACGCAACCTCGGTGGGCCAAGCTCTTCAACCACCTGGGACGCATCCCTAAACATTCACTCGACTCTATCAAAAACATTCTTTGCAGTCAATCCTCTTGCTCGTAATCACTTTTATTCTAAGCCCAAACACTCTTGACATTTTTTCATGGCCGTACTCATATAATATTACTATACAGGACAATACTACATATAATATCACTATAAATTTTGACCTCTAATTCTTTCTATTGGCAATCAATCTAATTGCATAATTTTTTTAAACATGCAAAATTTCTTTTCATCCACTTTTTCTCTGATAAATACGCAAATTGTATTTCCTATTTCTCATCCAATTAACGAAGAAATTAGAATTTCCTTCTAAATTTTGATACTCGTCATTTTTCCTCGCAATCACAGATATCAGATTTCATCTGCCAAAAATTGCAAAGAGTGTTCGCGCTGTAGAAATTGTAAGGAATAAACTGTGAAAGGGTTCAAAACCTTTCAAGCGCATTTCCAACGGAAGGGCTACAATAAAACGTATCTTTCTATACTTCTATACTTTTTAGAAGTGCGCGTGTGTACGCAGTGTAAACATAATCAGTGCTTTTACCCCTGGGGTACATCCTTTTAAGGATGAGAATGGGACAAAAAAGAAGTGACGGCGAAAAAGAATTATTTAGAACGAAAGTGTGTAAACTGGAAAATCAAACTTGCTCGTTTCCAGCTATATTATTTAGCAGCAATGTTCTGATGGAAGTTTGCTCCGTGCATTTTTCACGGGAATGCTATGAAGCTTCATTCTTCGAGAGAGAGATCGTCGCTATTTTACTCCAAAGCATGTCATCCTCGGATACAGAGGACCAACATGCTATTGTCTTTCGATACCTGTGAAATATTATTTTCCAGAAATATTCAGCTACTGTTTTCGCGTTTCATATATTTCAATTTCTTGCATGAATATGTAAATGACGCTTTAGCAAGCGGATAAACTTTGACAAAATTTAATATTGGATATTTCAATAGGGAAATTAATCGAAATTATCATTAGTAATCTAGAAGTTGAATTAGTGATAAATTTTATGTGAAGAAAGAGAAGGCAGCTGTTTCCTTATTTTCGTTTTCGAATTACACTTTATGAATGAATATTTAATTTCTTCGTTAATTTGATTATTACAAAATTTGTAGTAATAATCAATTTTAAGTGTGTTTCTCTTAGTATTTCGAACGATTAACTATAGACGTTCAAGAAAGCTTCAAAATTTCTATTATATTGTTCCTTTAATGTATTTCTTTATTCCCTTTGTATATTAATTTTCCGAATTTTCTTGGTCCTTCCTGTTTTAAATTCCCAATTCTCATAATTACCCTAAATTTCCTAATTTTATTTTTCTAGTTTTTCTTTGACAAAATTTAATATTGGATATTTCAATAAGGAAATTAATCGAAATTATCATTAGTAATCTAGAAGTTGAATTGGTGATAAATTTTATGTGAAGAAAGAGAAGGCAGCTGTTTCCTTATTTTCTTTTTCGAATTAGACTTTATGAATGAATATTTAATTTCTTAGTTAATTTGATTATTACAAAATTTGTAGTAATAATCAATTTTAAGTGCGTTTCTCTTAGTATTTCGAACGATTAACAATAGACGCTCAAGAAAGATTCAAAATTTCTATTATATTGTTCTTTTAATGTAATTCCTTATTCCTTTCTTATGTTAATTTTCCGAATTTTCTTGGTCCTTTCTGTTTTAAATTCCCAATTATCCTAATTTTATTCTCCTCATTTCCCTAATCTTTCCAATTTTATTTCTTTAGTTTTCCTGTTTTAATTCATGTTTAAGAAGAATATTGAAGAAGAAACAAGTACTTCATCTTTCTTCTCACTTTACCTTGTAAAACTTTAATAAATTAATGCAATGTATCAATATGCTAAGTAATTTCAAAGAAAAACTGACTTGAATGAACTATATTCTAGGTTATATATACAGATCAAAGTATTTTTAATATTCAACAAAAGATATTGAAAGAATTTTAAAAATTTATATTATTTTCTTATTTTGTTTTATATCTTAAACTAAAATTTATAAATGAACGTTTAATTTCTGCTTTCATTTCATCATTATTTACGAAACTTTTCTTAAATCTACTTACTTGAAATTTCTGTCATATTTAATATTAAATTAAACTCGATATCATTATTCTTAATTATAATACGAGTAATGAAATTTATTATATATTTCTTAGCAAAATTCAAACATTTAAACTAAGGAAGATAAGATATTTTTAAACAAATTTTAATCACCTGTTTGAAAATAATTAAACTTATTTAAGATCATTTAAATGAGCAATATATCATTTAAACAGATCATTTTCATTAGCATCTGATCAACAAATTCAAAATGACATTTCATTGTATCATAAGAATATTACATAATAATCTCTTTAGCATCCCTGTACATGTATAATAAATACAGTATTTATAGATATTAAAAAATTCGAATTCGAGGAGGATGGAGTATAATTAAAAGCATACATCATCCCTGACAGTTTAAGCACATGATATCAAACAACGATGTATTTTCATTCGATGCATCGAAGGTAGAAAATTTATTCGCGTCAAGACTGAAGCCGCGTAAATAAACAATGCTTTGCCAAACATGTCACGGACAATATACGTTCGGACAAATCTCGAAATGTTGGGTATTTTGAACATTAATTGTTTCGAGCCAATTTTAATAAACCAATACCGCATTAGAAAATCACTTCAAACAAACAGATTTTCTCCAAATTAATTTCACTTTTTGAATCCAGCATTTATTATCAAAAATTCTTTTTACTCTTTTCGCGTGTACAGTGAATAACAAAAGTATTCGAACGCTATACTCCAAGGAAATTTTTCAGCCCAAATATTCCGATTTTAATGAAAGTTTGAGTAAATGTAAAACACAGTAGATTACATATGAAATCATTTTTCTGTCGACAGAAAATATCTATAAATAGAAAATAGAAATTAAATCAATAATTAATTCTTTAACAATTTGTAATTCATATTTTAGACAGAGTCTTTCTACTACAGTGTTACTACAATATTCAAATTTATTTTGAAATACATAAGAACATACCTAAGTGGACATACCTAAATCTGTAAAATATATGTAAAAAATATCATATACTGTTAGATGACTGTTTAATTATCTATAGTTGTTTATCTATGTATATTAGATAAACTTCAAACCGGCTTATTTTCCCTTTTATCCCTTTCTCGTTCTTATCACCCTAATGCTCACTCCAACCCTGACCTTTGCTGCGTTATCTTCTCTTACCCTCCGATCTGTAGACAACCCCCACTTACTTCCTAATTTGCATATAAATATTGCCGATCATCCCAAAATTAGATGTTCTTGTGTTAGTAATCGGTTTGGAGTGTTACTGTTAAAATATCTCATATGTACTCAACTGTGATGTTCCTCCCAAAATTCGCATGTAAGTTTGTAACGAAAATAAAGACTTATTTAGAATACAGCAGTTATTATATTGGGTTGGCAAGAAAGTAATTTCGGTTTGCATCAGTAAATAATGTTATGCTTGTTTAGTTATTCTTTTGTCAATGTTAGAATTTTTTTCTTTTCAGATGTGGTAGTCGATACCTTTAGGTTGCTATTTCGTGAAATTCCGTGTAATTTCGTTCATAACTGTCAGTTCACGGTCAGTCTTAACATGGAGTGCAAAAATAAGCATTTTCGACACGTTTTACTTTTTTATTTTCATAAAGGCAAGAATGCGGCTGAGGCTCGCAAAGAGATACGAGAAGTTTATGGTGTTGATTGTTTAACAGAACGCACGTGTCAGAATTAGTTTAAAAAATTTCGTTCTGAAGATTTTTCACTGAAAGATACCCACAACGTTCTGGTCGACCTTCTGAGATTTACGCACTTGGTTAAGTTTTTGCAGGTAAGGAGCAGAAATTCTATGAGCGCGGGATCACGAAGTTACCAGAAAGATGGCAAATGGTCATCGAATAGAATGGAAGATATTTGACCGATTAAAGTTCATTTACTGTATAGAAAAAATTGAGTTTTATTTTGCACTAAAAAACCGAAAGTACTTTCTTGGTAACCCAATATTATATCTCTCTGCAATGCAGTAGTTATTATATTACATTATATCTCTGCAAAAGTACGTTACAACGAAATATCCATATTTTATAGAAACGCGAATTTATTTATTCTTTAGTTTAATATACCTCACCTTCTTCGTTAGTTGATTTACGTAATCCTTCGTAGAATTTCGTAGAACACTTAGGGCATTATCCTAAAAAATTCCTGAATTATTCTACGAGAGACTATTCCGCAGGCCATATATCTTCATCGTGTTCTCCTTAAACGCAAAGTAAACGCAGCTGACATCTCTCCTCCTTGTTCTTCAATAACTTTTATTCTCCTCCCTTTATTTTCCCATCAACATTTTTCGGAAACACACCGACACACGTCTATGTATTCGTTTAAATGTGTACACATTTAGGTAAAAGGCAGAGGAAAGCCAGGACCCCCTGATGGAAATCGAACCTGGGGTACCTCGACTATTCCAGCTGAGCAAATTGACACCCTATACAACTTCGCGGATCTGATTAGGTATGGAAAATCCGATTCCACGTGCAAATAAAATAGCTGACTTTGGAATATTTATAGAACGTATTTGTTTATTCGTGTGTGTCTGTGCCTGGAAAAGGAATACACCTTCTAAAGAAAATTAAGAAATAAACTAATGATTTGCGAATTTTTGCATGATTTTTATCTTCCGAATAATACCAAATACCAAAATTGCAAAAATGGTGAAGGGATAATATTTTGCATAAATTTTGCGAGCAATAATTTTCTTTCCGAATATTTTGCATAAATCCTACTTTTAGTTTGATTCTATGTGGCTATTAGTTTAATATTTATTTTTAATTTTATTATATTTGTCATTAATATATTAATTTTACTGTATGGTCTTTATCATATTTTTATTAGTTCTACTTTTAGTGTGAATCTATCTTTAATTCTTATGTACATACCAATATCAAGAGGTAAAGAATATGCAAGAAATAATTAAAAATAATTAAAGTGAATCGTTACTTCTGTTTTCAATTTTTGTTTGATAAAAAGAAAGAAATATTTCGTTTTCATTAATTGATTTTCGAAAAGATTTTGCAAATTGATTAATATTTGTAGATTTTCGTATATTATTAGAAGTGAATTATTCTATGCAGATTTATTTCAGAAATTTTTAGTTGGTCCTTGTTTTATCCCCTTTTTCTACAGGAAGTTAATCTTAATAAATATTTCAAAGTCCCTCATGCTTTTTAAAATTTCGAATAAAGAATTCAGAATAAGTAGTTCTTGAGATATTACAATATAAGTTTATAAATAAAAATACAAATACATATACAAATATAAGCAATTATATGTTATTTGCAATTATATATCATACCTAATTATACCCTATAACTATGTTTTCGTTACACATACATTATACATTTTGCTATATTTTACTATATTTCACTATATTTCAAATATCATACATTTTAAACAAATTTTACTGAAATTTAATTATTTATATAGAATGCCTAATTATATAAACGAATAATTAACTCATGTCCAGAAAAATAATCTTGTTTTGCATTTTGAAAATAACGTTCCATTCATTCTCCCAATCAAATAAATTTAACGCAATAATCCATTTTAATAATATTTCCATCCCTCTCATTGCATATTCATCAATTTTTCTGCAATTACAATTAAAAGTACAATCAATAAAAATGCAATTACTGTATTATCATATTATAACATTATTTTATACTTCCATCAATTTTATTAGTTTATGTCACAGCATTCATATTTTATTCTATACTTTTATCGATTTTATTATTTCATATTACATCTTTTTTATTTTATTTCATTCCTTTATCAATTCTGTTATTTCTACTATTATTAAATTATTTCTACGTTATTATATTGTTTCATCACATTTTGCAGATTCATTATTGCTAACAACGAAGCGTTAAATAAATCTCGTATTAATCTTGCAAACGTTTCCAGAATTTTTCTCTCCAGCCTGCCTCAGATTCTTCTTTTCACGCGAAATCTCCGACATTGAGCTATCGCTTGCACTCGTAAGCAAATCTCATTCACGATCCAAATATCATCCGAAAGATCAAACTTCTGACATTCTTATTCTTCTCACAGGCGACACGAGGCTACTTCTGTCTACACCTTCAACAACATTGAGAATAATTCGTCCGAAGCATATAGCAGGAGACAAGTATACAGTCATAAAATTGAATCCTGGTCGCCATGCAGGGAGTATGTCGAATAACGATTCTATCGTCTGCGACAGATGCATTATTGGTTCAAGGACTTGGAACTTGACAACAACTGCAGGCTGGACATACACGTGCACTTCCTGAACGTGTTCCATCTCATTAATTCTGTAATTCAATAAACCTGTGATTTCCACGTAACCTTCTTTCTCTTCCAATAACGTGTAAAAGAATAATTCGAATTTCTCAGAGATTGAAAAGTGAACAGAGTTGAAGGGGACTTTGAAAATGTATCAGAGTCGTCCATGATTAAAATTTCTGGTTCAAATTAATTTTAAATATGCAAATATTTGAATGTTTATGTTTACTGCTTTCAATATGTGAAATATGCATATTAGATGTTTGAAGCAATGACGAGATGCTAAACAGTGTCTCATATTTTCATTTTAGAAATATTGTCATTTACATTTCTGCACATTGATTCATGTTATTAGTGTTTAATTATATAATATTCAAATGTATAATGATTTAGAAGATATAAAATTTAATTTTATTCTTTTTCTTCTGGTAATGGAATATTCTAAATAATTTTCAATTAATGAGTAAACTCAATTTTTTGATTCTGTGATATTAAGCATTTTTCTTTATAATCGCAAATATAGAGAGAAGAAAATTTCAAAACTGTCAGTAAAATTGGAAATTAATTTAACGATATAGAAATATAGACTTATTGGTGAATTACAAAAATTGTTTAAAAATGTTTGATAATATTAATTAAAAATTATTATTGAATGAAAAATAAAGACCTTTAATATGATGTTGATTAACAGACTTATGGTGAATTTCCATTAAGTATAGTACTATCCTCCTGATTAAAATCTCTAGTACTGTATTGTAAATATTGTGTACAACGTTGAATTATTTTTTAATTTTCTAAATATAGTCTTGGAACTTCCTCTTTGCCAGATATAAAATGATTCTAATAATTGACATAAATTATAACTATTCCTGAACAATTAATTTTTAACATTTTGAATTTCAATTTTACGTAGTGTTCCTCATTGTAATTGTTATATTATTACTAATATTATTCACCATTCTGTTTCTAATTTTCCAAATATAATCTTGGAACTTCCTCTTTGCCATCTACAAAATGAATCTAATAATTGGCGTAAATTATAACTATTCCTAAGTAATTAGTTTTGAACATTTTTAATTTCAATCTTACAAAGTGCTGCACATAGTAATCGTTACATTGTTACTAATATTATTCTCCATTAGTGTGAAAATGATCAGTTTTCTTCTAGAAGTCGTGCACTTAGCAAGTAGACCACGAATGTGATTCTCCAATTATTGGAATGGAACAAAGTGGGCTTATTGAATTTCTATCGAGGTCGCCGGATCTGACACCATCAGATTTATTTTGCAAATATACTTAGAAAATGAAGTGTTTCAAGAAGAATACAATGAATAACCTCGAGCAGCACATCTTGTAGACGTGTCAACAGATGTCGAAGGAAATGTTAAAAGGAGTTGCTGAGCCATTTAAAGACCGAGTAAATCTTTGCATTTAGATTGAAGATTGTACCTTTGAGTACCAAATTTGTGAGTTAAACGTTCTACTCTTGGTAGTACAGCATAGTAGAGGAATTAAAATATCTTTTAAACTAATAGTTTTAAATTATAAATAACTAAATATTAGAATATTACGACAGAATACTACATTTCAGTTTCTGTAGAAATAATACTATGAATCGATTAATATTTTGCAGGAAATATAATTCAGAATATTTTTGTATTATTCGATATACAATATTTCATAAAAGTATAATAAAAGAAATTAATTATAATAAAAATATGGTGTTTATAGTATTTTTATTATAATAAAAATTTGGAGCCATTTAAAGACCAAGTAAATCTTTGCATTTAGATTGAAGATCGCACCTTTGAGTACCAAATTTGTGAGTTAAACGTTGTACTTTTAGTAGTACAACATAGTACAGGAATTAAAAAATTTTAAACTAATAGTTTTAAATTATAAATAACTAAATATTAGAATACTAAAATAGAATACTACATTTCAGTTTCTGTAGAAATAATACTATGAATCGATTAATATTTTGCAGGAAATATAATTCAGAATATTTTTATATTATTCGATATACAATATTTCATAAAAGTATAATAGAAAAAGTTAATTATGATAAAAATATGGTGTTTACGGTATTTTTATTATAATACAAATTTTGAGCCATTTAAAGACGAAATAAAACTTTGCATTTAGATTGAAGATCGTACCTTTGAGTACCACATTTGTGAGTTAAGTACCACATTTGTGAGTTAAGTACAAAAATTAAAGTATCCTAGTACAGGAATTAAAATATCTTTTAAACTAATAGTTTTAAATTATAAATAACTAAATATTAGAATATTACAACCGAATATTATTTCAGTTTCTGTAGAAATATTACTATGAATCGATTAATATTTTGCAGGAAATATAATTCAGAATATTTTTGTATTATACGATATACAATATTTCATAAAATTATAATAAAAATATGGTGCTTATGGTATTTTTATTATAATACAAATTTTGAGCCATTTAAAGACCAAATAAAACTTTGCATTTAGATTGAAGATCGTACCTTTGAGTACCACATTTGTGAGTTAAATTACAAAAATTAAAGTATCATAGTACAGGAATTAAAATTTTAAACTAATAGTTTTAAATTATAAATAACTAAATATTAGAATATTACAACCGAATATTATTTCAGTTTCTGTAGAAATAATACTATGAATCGATTAATATTTTGCAGGAAATATAATTCAGAATATTTTTGTATTATACGATATACAATATTTCATAAAATTATAATAAAAATATGGTGCTTATGGTATTTTTATTATAATACAAATTTTGACGTAGAAACTATCCACTCTTTTTTCCAATCTATCAATTCCTGGTTCTAATTTTTCCTGTCTTTTATCAGGAATATATGTTTGCTGCAACCCCAATAGAGAGAAAAGGGGAAATGGAACGGTTAATGAAGCTGGAATTATAAAGCAGGAGTTGCAGATGACTCGTTCCGTCTTATAACAATTGGAAGAAGAGAAACACTTCGTGGAAAGGGATAATTGCTGCTGTTGGTAGCTATTGCTATTGGAAGAAACGTTTAATCACAGGTACATCGGTGTTCCAATTTCCATTTTATTGCTCATCGTGTTCCCTGGGTGTTTATCAGTTACAACTGACGTTTGTCATTTCTTATTTATCTCCGTGCTCCACGAAAACAATAGAGAAAGAAGTTAAAGGTATGTCGTAAATTTTCATGGTGGCATAAAATAAAAATTCGAATAATATATTTAATTAAGAAAACAAGACGAAAGAAATAATTTTTGATTTACATTAATTATTTCATGCCATTAAAGTGGATTCAATTTTTATGCAGATTCAGAGTGCAAAATAAATAAACGTAACAAAAAGAATAAATTTTCATGGTGGCATAAAGTAAAAATTCTAATAATATATTTAATTAAAAAAACAAGACGAAAGAAATAATTTTTGATTTACATTAATTATTTTATGCCATTAAAGTGGATTCAATTTTTATGCGGATTCAGAGTGCAAAATAAATAAACGTACCAAATTTAATTAGAAAAGGAAGATGAAAGAGATATAATTTTTGAGTGTATTAATTATGATCGTTTCGTGAAACTAAAGTAACGTGTTCAGCATGAGTTCAAGATGAGAATATATAGAAACGATACATTTAATTACAAGAAAAATGGAGGAAGCATGATTTTACAATTTTATTTCATTTCCTAATGGAACCATAAAAATTTCTAAATAATTGTCAGAAAATATAATATTATTAATTAAAATTCTTTTACTTTTTTAATAAAATCCATCTATGGTTGAATCTAATTTCGTTTCTGTCGCGATACTCTTTCAGAAAATTAATGATGAAGATACGAAATAAGATAATTAACGAATCTAAAAGCGAAGTCTAATATGACACGAGACAATTAATAAAGCAACGAGTCTAGAAGTATGCAAATACGTGGGTCTTGAAAGTGTTACAAGAGAAAGAAAAATCGATAAAACCCTGTAGTTCAATGGGAAGAAGCTATAAATATCGTAGACATGCATATATGTATGAACAGGGGCTATTGTTTTAAAATACTAAGGCATTAGCACTTGAACGTATACATTCGGAATGTACATTGAACGAATCGATACAACAATTTCTATTAAGGTTGACATCAATCACTGCTTAATTAAATGTAACGTATAATTGTAATGTAATCTAATGTATAATTAGCATACGTATGTAACATATAATTATAACACATACGTAATTCAGATATTATTGATTTTTACAATTTAGGACATAAAAGCTGACAGAATCATCTCTTGCAAATCTTTATAATTCATTTTCTGCATTAATTTTTCCTTTTAATATAGAATGACAAGAGCAACAACTAAAAAGAATTCTCGAAAAACAATTTATTCTAATAAATTAGAAACAAAAGTATATAATACAATTTTTAAACTTCAATTTGTTCATTAATTTGTAATTTATAATATGTATAATAATTTGTAACATAATAAAAGTAATTTTAAACTTCAATCTGTTCAATCGTCTGATGCTTAAATTCCTATATCTTAAATTAATTTTTGCCCTTGATCTTCTGGAGATAATCGATTTTGCAAATTTATCGAATTTACCGAAAATATAAAATACAAAGGTTTGATGGGGTTAATCTGTGACTTCGCAAATTTCTTCGCAGCGTTTAGAAATTTAAACAAGAGGACGCTGCTATGACTGTTATCCGAAGTACTTGCGAAACAATGCTTCAAACTTGACAAAATGCCAACACCTGTTTCTGAAATTCCGTAAAGGTAACTTCCGTCTCTCAGGTGAACCAAAATCTGGACGGTCAGTCGAGTTTGGTAATGAAGCACTTAAGACTTTGGCTAACGTAAATCCATATTTAACGAAAGAGATTGCAGAAAGTTCGGATTCATCCATCGGTATAGTACATCGTTGGTTATAAGAAATTACAGCGAGGGGAAGTTCGAAAGTTTGGCAAATAAATTCCATCGAAACTGTCAGCAAGCCAGCTCCGAAGAATAAAAATTTCTGCTACATTAACGGATGATTAGGAAACCTGATTTCGTTGCAAATTCGAAATTTTATGCGATAATTTATGAGAAAAAAAGATTGCAAATTACTATCAGAAAAAGTCAACGACACTTTAGACTTATATTAATATGAAATGGAAAGAATTATTACCAAAAAATTTGGACCTTTCAGATCGCAATACTAAAATAAAAAAATTGAAGGAAATTTTCTTCCAAGAAATTAAATGTTAAATTAAATTAAAATTGATGTTGGAAGAAATTAAATAATATTACATACAGATGAATTTTGTTTTATTTCTTTCATTGTTAAAATTCGATAACTATTAACTTTCATTTATTTTATGCAAACTATTCTAAATTAGTATTCTAAATTATATTTTAATTATACAAATAAAATGACAAGATCAATTGATTCATAAATAAGATAATAAATAAGAAATAAAGCAGATAAAGAACAGAATAAATGTTTTATCACTATATGTTTTTGATTTAAAATTACGAAAATGATGAGAAGAAAATGTTTAGAAACCGAGACAGTATATAATAATAAGTTCTATTTAACATTTACTATTTAATAATTTAAGTCAAATTTACGTATAAAAATAACGTAAATAAATATTTTTTAAATACTTTCTCTAAATAATAAACCATGTTTCGGTGCCAATAATTTCGTTAATTTTATAAATTACATCAAATAATTTTGTATATAATAATATATTTTTAACTGTATAAACTTCACGAAAATGCAAACAAATGTCGATTTTTTGATCTAATGTATTAGAAGACCCTAATGTTTGTTCATTTATTTTAGAAAGTATTAATTTATTTTAAAAGTACGTAAGAAGTCCAAGTCAGTCTAAGAAAAATCAGAAGAGCGTGCCCATAGCGAATCTCTCTTGTGTCATAGCTGTTCTGTTTATAAGTTCTGTTTATAAGTTTATTAAGTTTATTATTATTATTATTTTATTAAGTTATATAAGTTTATTATATTCTATTAAGAAGCCAATAATACTATCTTAACTTGTCTTGTGTCATAGCCGTCAAATGACGTCTGCTTTATTTCTTATTTATTATCTTATTTATGAATCAATTGATCTTGTCATTTTATTTGTCTCTACCTTTTATTTCCTACCATATAATTAAAATATAATTTAGAATACTAATTTAGAATAGTTTGGTCTCAAGGTAAGAATAGGTAGGTGTAAAGTATCGGTACGTTTAGTGTTAAGTCAATCCACCCAAACACCGATTTTAAATATATTATAAACGTTTCTCGTATGTTGGATGACTGGCCCTACGCAGGGAATGCGATCCTCTCTGTTCCAAGGTATGATCCAGAAGAAGGAAAAACAAAAGACTAACCATCGATGTATATCGTCACTAGGTCGATCTTAGTTGGCGACGATTAGTGACGGACGGTTCTTTGAGGAAGGTTGTGTCTAGCTTCGAAGTGGTAAGTGGACTGTATTTTAGTAGAACTCTCTTCGTGACTGTTCTGTCGGTGGTTTTAAACCGTTGGGTCTGTTAAAGTGTAAGCCCTAAAATTAAATTATGTTATAAACACGCTCTCCGGGACGGAACACGGTGCAACAAGGATTAATCATCTATCTAGGCGTCACGCAATGGTGACATCTATCGTTCGCGTCTCCCGTCTAATTTATTCTATTTCCATTTTATATGTAGCAATCGTGTCGGATAGAAGGTATAATAAAGTGATGGCACTCGCCGCATAGAGGGCGTCGGTAACTTGGTGAAATTAACATTCTCCAGCTGACACTGCGCTAATTGCAAAAGTTTTCTTGGGCGATGAAAGGGATAAAGTGTCTGCTAAAGCCACGGCTGTGTAAGGCAGTCTGCACAACAGGGAGATCGTTGTCTACTGCCATAGAACTTTTCAGCATTGCGAATAAAAGTGGATCGAGGTTCGGTGGCATAGGACAGGGCAGATTAAGAAACGTCTCGAGTGCATGCTTTGAGGTACGATAGAGGTCAGCATACACGCCCTCCGGGAATGTCTATAATTTATCTCTCGGAATGTACTTCTATATCAAAATGTACTTTATTTTTCCTGAATTTCCCCTGAATTTTTACTGAATTTTTCGCACTCCACGAAAATACCGACCAAGCGACGAGATCAATTTATTTTACATGCAAATACGGGTTTTTAAATAGACGTCATTGTAAATCAATTGTGCTAGAAATTGGTGAACGTTTTCACGTCGATGTCAATTTTACAATGACATTCGGGAATTTTGAATTTCAGGATTTAAGGTTTATTATGTATTGCAGTAGGTAATAATAACGAACGACAGGTAATTTTGACGATATAAATAATTATCGGAGAATTGGCTTCAAAATGGATTGGCATTGGAAATTGTATTTTGGATTATTTAACTTAATTTGCCAAATTTAATTTGCCAAATTAAGAAATTATTTGCGATTATTTGACAAACGTTACGAGATTTCTATTTGTGATTATATGCAGGGTATTTTATTAGTTAATTTATAATTTATCGAATTTAAAAAATATTTATTACTAGGTGTTGCCATCCTGTTTTAATAACAGAAATTTGAAATAACTAAATTGGAACTCGAATAAAAGACTTCAATAAATATTTCAAGTGACAGTGAAACATAATTGCTAAAGTAGCCACGAAAATAAAAATTAACATAAATTTGGGACTGAAAAACAATAAACAAAAGCAAAAATAGCCACGAGAATATAAATTATCAGAAATTTGGGACTGAAAAACAATAAACAAAAGCAAAAATAGCCACGAGAATATAAATTATCAGAAATTTGGGACTGAAAAATAATAACAAAATTGTATGTTTGTAACTTGAATAAAAGACATCGATAAATATTTTGACCAAAAGCAACGAAAATAAGAATTAACATAAATTTGGGACTGAAAAACAATAAACAAAAGCAAAAATAGCCACGAGAATATAAATTATCAGAAATTTGGGACTGAAAAATAATAACAAAATTGTATGTTTGTAACTTGAATAAAAGACATCGATAAATATTTTGACCAAAAGCAACGAAAATAAAAATTAACATAAATTTGGGACAGAAAAACAATAACAAAATTGTATGTTTGTAACTTGAATAAAAGACTTCGATAAATATTTCGACGAAAAGCCACGAAAATAAAAATTAACATAAATTTGGGATTGAAAAACAATAAATAAAAGAATTTTTTTAACTTTTTACATATGCATATTAATTATTTGCGAAAAATGATGAGATTTCAATCTCCAATTATATACACAGTGTTATAATTTGTCATTTGTAATTTGTTAAGTTCAAAAATTATTTATAAACACTGGTAAGACATTACGAGACTTCTGTTTGCAAATATATATAGGGTGTTCTGTTTTAATAAACACACGAAAAAATTCTTGCGTTAGAAATATAAGTATTAGAAACATAAAATATTATTTCTGGATGTCAAAAACTGTTTCAGTGTCAACTTCGATTTCTGAAACAGTTTCAGAGGACTGTTATTTTCTATAACTGCTATAAAGAGACGAAATCAACGAAGATATCGATTTCAATTACGTTCGATTTCGATGCTATATCGGTTACTGTTACGGTTCTGTGTAGTTCGTACACGTATGTCCCTATACTGATACTATCTGGGTTCTTACATCGATACTCTTATTTATTTCGCGAAACTGTTTATAAAATTGCTTGTCGAGCAATTGTGGCAATTTCTTTTCTCGACATGTATGTTTGTCGTTATCGATTACTGTTGTTCGGTTGTTCGTTGGATTAATCTCGAACTAATCTCGAAGTATAATAATATGTAGAATACGTGTAACACGTTATAGGACTTCGAATTGCTTCTGAAATGCTGATCGTGGAAAAATCAGGGTTTTATTATGCTCTCTATATAGTAGTAACATTCGCGAGTCTGATAACTGACAAATGTAATGGAATACACGAATTGAACTAATAATCCCACTTATGGGATTCTAACAGGACTTACTATTCTAGCGACGCCACAGTCAGCACTGTCTCACGAAACTATCAACCCTCAACTCTATTCTCAACTCTCGACTCTCGACTCTCTCCCTATCTTCCAGAGCGGGCCCTTTTGTGCCCGTCTGGAAAGCAGGGACCTCCCCCGAAGGAGGAGAAACCTCCCACGTAACGCTCTGGGGTGGAAGGGATTCCTCCTTCAAATTGAGCTCTTCCTAGGGTCACCCACGCGGGGACCCTTCCCGAGAGGTGCCCGCGAACGCGTCACCCCCAGTTTACAATGGGGAAAATCGGGGTTACGTGAAGCTACCTCACGTGGTCTGGCCCCGACTTTCCAACGCCCGTCTGGCCGTCAGATTCTAACGATATCCTACATTCTTACACAAAGCAGCAATAAAGGCAATTTTTTTATTTTTTATTAAATAGTCAAAAATAAAATTGAGTAGCTTCTCGTATGAAACGATATATTTTTGTAAAAATTTATGCCTTTATTATATTTTAATAAGGTTTTAATAATAATCCTCATCGTTTTAAAGGGGAAAGGAAAATGTCTCAGTGTAGATACAAAAGTATTAATGTTATTAAAATAAGTAATAAATAAATACTTTATTACTATTATAAATTTAGAATCAACTTGCAAGCAGTTAAAAATAAAGATAAAAATATAAAATTTTACTATGAGTATAATAGAATAATTCTTGTATATATAAATTCTGAGGTCCTGTGATTATTACTCTAACTAATTTTGCTAGTAATAAGAATATTTAATGCTTTAACTAGAATTTGTAACTCAGCAAATCATTTCTTCATTAAAGTTAAGTTCTTTTCTAATAACATTATCAGTTTTAAGGCCGAATTGTTCAAATTGTTAGGGACTACATAGTAACATGTTGTTATTATCTCGTGACATTATTTATTATTAATTAATCCTGTTCAACTTAACTTTATTTTTTCCATGTAACTTGTGTATAATGTATCTTTCATTGTCTGCTGTATAGCTTTTTCTATTTTGTGCGTGCATGTTTTATATCTCTTTATTAAAAAGGAATTTGCCCGTAAGTTTGAATAAAATAAAAATAAAATAAAAATATTCCACATTTATACTGTAACTGACAATCGAAATAATTTTTTGAACATGACTGTCCTTAATCGATCATTTTTGATTAACTTCGTGTTTCCTAGAACTTACAAAAAATTTATAAAATAGTAAACTCATTATTTATGAGGAATTATCTAAGATATAGATTTACGAGATAAAATTGTGAAATTAATTAATTATGGTTTATTATAGCAGAAAAGTAACTATTTGTGGAATCGATGATAGCAGTGACTCTTTAATCGACTATTGCCAGACGTATAGTAGCTATCTATTTAAAGGCCCCAATGATGCAACTCGGGTCATCTGACTTTGGGCAGGATAAATTGAAATTTTAACTGAGGTCAGTTCGAGATGTGAATAGGATGAACGGTGGTCATCAACTGGTACAACAGATGAATTGATAACCATTGGCAATTCCAGCCACAGTACAGAATACCAATATAAATTAAAATCTGTATAAGTTGAAATAAAATTTTGTTATTAATACAATTTAATCATTTAATAACATTATTATGAGAAAAATTAGTAATTAAAGCTCACAAAAATATACAAGAATATTGAAAAAAATTATATAATTATATAACTATAATTTATTTAAAAAAATTATATCATTTAAAAAAAATATCAATGACTTCAAGTTTTTGTAAATAAATGACCTTGGGAAAGTATCAATGATACTATCATATTTCCCTCATCCAACAGATTTTTCATAGTGTCATACATAAAGAAAATATTTAGGTGTTTTCCCATTTAAATTCCTCATCCTAATAATTATTAATTTTTAAGCTTTTATTCGACTCTTATTCCAATTAACAGATTAAATGGAATAAAATATCAATTCCAGATGTCGAGATTTCATTGAACGTGATATTATATTGTAAGCATGATTTAGCAGTGAAGTGAAGGAGTAATAAGTAATGTTCACACCTCGCGCAACCTGTGGATGATAAATCAGTGGCATAATTTGAGTGACTAACTAAGTTATTCACTTATGAAAAGAGAAATTTTTATACTCTGAATTAATACTTTCGTAAAGATATCGAAAAGGTATTATGTTTTCCTTTAATAGAAATATCTCGAAATTCAAGTAAATTGTAAACAATTTATAACCAACAAATAATTGAAAAATTTATTATTTGAATAGTAAAATATTTATATGCTTGTAATATTTCAAACATTAAAAGTATAGGAATATTCATTAATAACGAAAGGTGGAAAGTAATAATTGTATTATAAATTTTCATGTTTTGATAGTGAAGAAATTTATAATTCTACATTCTGCTTTATATTCTATTTTATATTTTATACTATATACTGTTCTATTTTATATTTTATTCTATACTGTATTCTATATTCTATTTTATACTTTATATTATACAGTAATCTAAATATACAACACATAATAATAGAGTGTACTTTATTCTACGTTATTTAAATTTTCGTATTAAACTGAAATAAAAATAAATAATTAAAAAAGGGGTATAGATCCACAAAATTTAGAGTATGATAATTTTATTGAAAAATTCGTCGAATATGTAAACTTTCTGTTTACCATTTCATATTTTACTCTATATTCCATTCGATATTCCAATTTATATATTATTCTACATAATATGCATAATATTCCAAACATTAAAAGTATAGGAATATTCATTAACAACGAAAGATAGAAAGAAATGTATTATAAATTTTCATGTTTTAATAGTGAAAAAATTTATAATTCTACATTCTATTTTATATTTTATGCTATGTACTATTCTATTTTATGTTCTTTTCTATCTACCATTTCATATTTCACTCTATATGCCATTCAATATTCCATTCTATGTATTATTCTACACACTGTTCCATAGTTTATTCTACATCCCATTTCATATTTCATTTTATACTGTATTCTATATTCTATTTTATATTTTATATTATTCAGTAATCTAAATATACAACACATAATAATAGAGTGTATTTTATTCTACATTATTTAAATTTTCGTATTAAACTGAAATAAAAATAATTAATTAAAAGAGGAGTTTAGATCCACAAAATTTAGAATATCATAATTTTATTTAAAAATTCGTCGAATATGTAAACTTTCTGTTTACCATTTCATACTTTACTCTATATTCCATTCGATATTCCAATTTATATATTATTCTACATAATATACATAATATTCCAAACATTAAAAGTACAGGAATATTCATTAACAACGAAAGATAGAAAGAAATGTATTATAAATTTTCATGTTTTAATAGTGAAGAAATTTATAATTCTACATTCTATTTTATATTTTATGCTATGTACTATTCTATTTTATGTTCTTTTCTATCTACCATTTCATATTTCACTCTATATTCCATTCAATATTCCATTCTATATATTATTCTACATACTGTTCCATAGTTTATTCTACATCCTATTTCATATTTCATTTTATACTGTATTCTATATTCTATTTTATATTTTATATTATTCAGTAATCTAAATATACAACACATAATAATAGAGTGTATTTTATTCTACATTATTTAAATTTTCGTATTAAACTGAAATAAAAATAATTAATTAAAAGAGGAGTTTAGATCCACAAAATTTAGAATATCATAATTTTATTTAAAAATTCGTCGAATATGTAAACTTTCTGTTTACCATTTCATATTTTACTCTATATTCCATTCGATATTCCAATTTATATATTATTCTACATAATATACATAATATTCCAAACATTAAAAGTACAGGAATATTCATTAACAACGAAAGATAGAAAGAAATGTATTATAAATTTTCATGTTTTAATAGTGAAAAAATTTATAATTCTACATTCTATTTTATATTTTATGCTATGTACTATTCTATTTTATGTTCTTTTCTATCTACCATTTCATATTTCACTCTATATTCCATTCAATATTCCATTCTATATATTATTCTACATACTGTTCCATAGTTTATTCTACATCCTATTTCATATTTCATTTTATACTGTATTCTATATTCTATTTTATACTATACAGTAATCTAAATACAGAACACATAATAATAGAGTGTACTCTATTCTACATTATTTAAATTTTCGTGTTAAATTGAGATAAAAATAAATAATTGGAAGAGAGGCTTAGGTCCACAAAATATTGAGTTTGATAATTTTATTGAAAAATTCGTCGAATACGTGTACACTTGACTAATTCTTAACTTTCTGTTTACAGTCAATAATCATTTACGAAATCATGATAAATGTCGGTAATACTTATGAGCGGATCGCCGAAATTTGCATTCTTATTGACATATACAAATCCTCTATGAATCAGGGAGGCTTGAACCAATATTGCAGTACTTTAACGCTTTGTTGAATATGGAATTTTGTGCAATTTTCAGATTTAACTAAGAAAAAGTAGCACTGTCGTTTATATAGCACTATTTATTCGAGATGAATCCATAAATACGGATTCTGAATAACGATAATTATAAATAAAATTAATAACAGTGGCAAGATTGACTTTAAAAAATTATGAGAAGTATATATTATAATTGTGCTTCATAATATTCTCTCAATTTATTTTTATACATGAAATTATTCCAATTTTATCCTCCAGTCCACTATACTCTGAATCAAAAATTTATTACTTAAGTATTTATTTATTTATACAGTCAAACACTATAAGTGATACGTAAATATAGAATCCTCATTTTTTAATTAAAAAATAAAAGGATATAATTACCGAATATTTATTATGAACGTGAGCCATTCACTTTTCTAAATCTCAATCAATATGAATTTTAATATAAGAACTACAGTGACCTAATAAATTAAATATAATAAAAAATGAAAGTAAATATAATAATAAATATTATATTCTGAATTGATATTAATTAAAGTAATATAATGAAAATGAAAAAAATATTACAATTTCTCTTGAATAAAAATAGATATTAATTTCTCAAATGCAGAAAAATATCTTTTGCAACTACGAAAATTAGAAATTTGATAGTTCTGTT
>NW_016914555.1:65273-70120 GCF_001483705.2 Eufriesea mexicana
TTTAAAAAATCCAATTTCTTTCTTTTATAGTACACGAATACAATTGTTACTGTAACGATTTTCCCCAGAACCAACGTGTCTCATAAACAAATCGCTTAGAAATGGCTTCTTAGAAATCTATATAAGACTCACGTGATCCAAAAGTATATACCTCTACACGAAATTCTATGAGAAAATCTATCGAATGCAACAGATTAATAGATTCTATATATCAAATGTTACTTAGCATGTAATACACATGTAAAGCATCAGCTAGTGAAATAAATCGTCAGCTCAATAGAATTTTATTGTATCTCAATTCTGAAAGGGGACGTATGTAAAGAACGTAGTATCCTAGCAATGCTAAGCATTGTAGAAAATCCGTATTTGAAAACGTTTTATTCGATAGAGGAGATATTTGTAACCGAATTTATCACTGCTCTCGAGACAGTGAGCTAAATCTCAAATACCATAACATCTTCGTTGAAATTTTAAACGGTACCAAAAAATTACTCGACTACTTAGTCAAAATGGTTAACCCCTTACTTTTCATTTCTACTATCATCGAGATATGTTATTACTTTTAGCAAATTTAACAGGTGTTAACTTTCATTAAGACAGAAACGTAATTACATATTCCTTTTTCATTTTCATCATACCACTTTAATTATTATTATTAAGAAATACTGTATTTAAATAAACTTAAATACTAAATTTAATAATAAATTTAATAATAATAATAAACTAATAAATTTAAATATCTGAACACTAGATCTAAATGCATATTTAATAATATTTATTAAATATTATGTATATTGAATATAATTATCAAATATATATATTGTAATCAAATGCATATTTAATCATATTTAAACAAATTTAATATTTTAATTAAATATTTATAATGTTAATGTTAATATATATTTGATAATATTTAATATATTTAAATACATATTTAATAATATTTAATATTATATTCAAATACAGCTTTAATCATGTTTATTATTATATTTGTTATAAATATAAAATAAACGATCGCTATTTTTTTATATTAATTGACAAATATTTATTAGGAGATCACACTATTCTTTACTGTTATTTTTCTAAAGAAATGAAATACAAGTATCCCATAATATTTAAAAACATTTATAACATTTAAATACATGCAATCTTCATACATATCTAAATACATACTGCCCATATGGCGGATCAGTCATTTCAATATCAATGCAAGTAATATATACCAAAAATTGGATAACCAACCAAAATGAACCACGACGATGTTTGATCTATCTCATTGACAAAGAGTGAAACAAATGGGTCACGTCTTGCAACTTCTCGACTGCTTTGATTCGTATAAAGTAATAAATAATTCAGTATAAGCCTAAGATACGGGATTGGATACCATGTTCACCCTCGAAGCATTACGACTGGATCACTGTCTATTTGGGCTGACGACCAAACGGGATTCGTGATCGGGTAGTCTGAGGTGCAATTTTCGGAAATAGCGTTCGTCTGATTTTATATCAAGGAGACTCGATATTGCGTAAACCTCAGTCACACAATCTTCTTCTTTCCTATTTCAACCGAATTCTTTCAATCATTCCAAAAACTCGTATTAAATTTATTTCTGATAGAATTTGAGGTGACAGTGGAGTTAAAAAGAAAGGAACACTAATTATAAAAAGGCAACGCTTTAATAATTGACAACTCGATCGATGTGTGCTGTACAACGATTCCATAGAGATTCGTTTGAACAAAGGAATTTGGCTGGTGACCGACCGACACGTACACAATCACACATTAGTATGTAATCAAAAAACATTTGAACATCGACGTTACATCTTTATATAATAATCGACTTATGTCTTTAGCATTCCAACAATTTCTGTACCGATAATTTTCCCTTTATCATCTTTATTTTTCCTTCGTGGAAAAATTCATCCAATATTTTCCAAATTGCATTTTACGTTTCAAATTATTGGAGCCTACATAGTACATCTTTCAGATTTTATTTTAAATTTCCATTTAATATTATTCAATTGCTATAATCATTTTGCAAGTTCCATTATATTAAATAGCACATTTATGATTTAATTCGATACCTGAATAATTCGTTAAAATTGCAATTTCTGTTTTACTTTGATAATGCATTCGAAGCACATAGAGTAAATAATTTGATATTTTGCAAAACACATTGTAAAGTCTATAGCATTGCACGTTGTCACCTGGATATACTGTTATAGCACGTGCATTGGACAATTCGCTAATCTAATAAATAAAGAAAAGCTTGAACTGGAAGATAGGGATGAAAATTGGTTTTACGATTGACGGTGTAGATGGATGGTTGTAATTTACTTTGTTACGTGCTAGCTCGCACAAATGGAGGTCGTCGATTTTGAAAACATACTATAGATGCACGCAACTATAGTTTAAACTTATAATCTCCCTTACTTATTAAAAAATAAGCCTGTGATCGCTAATAAGTCTCATACAGACCCCTGCTACCATTCACATAAAATGGATTTTAAATTTATTCTGCTCGTGAAAGAAATTTTTAGACAAATACGTGGAAATTGGAATTAGCAAAAAGAAAATCAGGAAAATTTTATAAATATAACATCGCGTTATACATCAATTAGGTTCGTTATAAATTCATACTAATATAATAAATGTTATTCATTAATTAAATGAATAAATAAATAATATAATAAATAGTATTCGCTAAATATAAATTCATTATAAATTGATCCAGACTATTTTGGACACTCAGTATAGACAAATAATAATATACTAATCAAGTATATTAATATATTAATTATTATGTAATAAAGTTTAAAAAATGTAATAAAATAAAATATTTAATAAAGTATATTAATTATAAATAATTATTAATTATTTCTGTGGAATTAGGTTATTGACATCGAGGAAAATAAGTCTTTGGACATAAATGAAGCAATAATTTAGTCATACGACTGGAAGAATAGTTATACCTTGACTAAGAGGACGAATAATATTTGCAGTGTAAACGTCGATATTGGCTGAAGAAATTTCAGAATCGAAATTTTTAACTCGATGACGAGATAATAATATTGATATCACCGCAGTAGTGGAAGCTGATCTAGAACTTGCTACCCGAGAAATTGCACGAGGGGTTTAAGTCTCTCAATCAGCAGAGAGGAGGTTACATCAACCGAGTAAACGAGCTCTGAAACGAGATTCCATGTCAACTTTCTGAGCATCTTGTGAACCAAATATCCCTATATGTCCACGTCTTGATCCATAATAGCCAATCTGTGGTCGAAATTTATTTTTGGATAGAATGGGAGTTAGAGATGAAAAATATAGCAGTGTGTCAATATTGGTAGAAGGATGTAAGTGAATTTAGAAAATTGCCAATTTAGGATCCAAAACGTGATCTTCGTTCTCTTAAAATTTTCTGTCACAAAATATTTATTGGGCCTTAAGGTATCTCAGAAGGAGAATTAAGAGACTAGCAATTAGCTGGACATGTTCTGTATGTATACTCTTCTATTAAATATAAATTTGATATTGGAAAAATTTGTACAGGATGTCCTATTTAAATAGGGAGTATTGGTGTCAATTAATTATAATTGAGAATTGAAAAATGGTATTAATATTGTTCAAGATTCTTGTAAAGTTATAGCGTTATAGGTCGTTGAACAATATTATACTATGAAAAATAGGCGTTAATATGTAAAACAATAATAAACATCTTGAAATTATTTATTATTATTCCTCTTATTTTACATATTTTTGTATACATTCAATAGCAATGAAAATAATTTAGATGGTCGACTTAAATGGGACCCCCTGTATATTCTTATATTACATTTTCTAATTTAATATTAGTAGAGTATTTACAACAAAAATAAAAAATCTAAATATTCTTCTAAAATTCCTAATCTCTCTGTGAATTATGTATTGGTAATTATATTTTTAAATTAAATTTTCTGTCTTTTCATCTATTGTTATTATTGTCAATTTCTCTGTCTAGATTGCTCTTGTTCCTCTTATGTTACATAATTTTCTATGTATTCAATTTCAATGAAAATAATTTAGATGGTCGACTTAAATGGGACCCCCTGTATATTCTTATATTACATTTTCTAATTTAATATTAGTAGAGTATTTACAACAAAAATAAAAAATCTAAATATTCTTCTAAAATTCCTAATCTCTCTGTGAATTATATGTTGGTTATTATATTTTTCCTCCTTTTAAATTAAATTTTCTGTCTTCTCATTTACTGTCATTATCGTCAATTTCTCTGTCTAGATTGCTCTTGTAATTAATCAAGGATCCGAATATCTTGTTAATTTTTGATATTCATATGTATTCGAACTTGACCTTTTTCAAGAAGAGTCAGTGGAATTTCGAGCGAATGCGTATTCTTAATAATAATCAATTACCAGTAACTACATCGGTAAAAACTTTGAACGCTTTACCAATCTTCAAAGTCTATATTCAGCCTACTCTCACTAAACTTGACCTACAGAGAAGAGTCTATAATTTCAAACGAATGAGTATTATTTTCAGTGACGTCCAAGTGAACCCAAATTGATGGAGACTCAAAATATCCTACCAATTTTCACTATATACATTCATTCCACTTTTATCGAGTCGTTCCTCTTGTAAGAAAAGTAAGTGTAATTTCAAACGAATATTATTATATATAACAATAATCAATATTGCTAATAAAAGAATAAAAAATTCGAAAATCTTTGAAACTTTCAGCACTCGGATTTTATCGTTGCTAACCTTAACCTTCCTTAACTCCACTTAATTCCAATAAATGGACATTATTGCGAATAATAACGAGCAATTATACCTAATTAAGCACCTCT
>NW_016914555.1:70207-141121 GCF_001483705.2 Eufriesea mexicana
GATACAACAGTTTAAAATATTACTAGAAAAAATGTTACTATAGGGAGTGACACGTTGCGTATGGTGGGGTACGAGGAGAATATTTTATTTTGAATTACATACATACAACAGTGTATCTGTGTTATGTCACTAGGTCGGTCTTGTTTGGCGACGGTTAGTGACGACCGACTCCAAAGGGAAATTGTATGGTTCTTGAAGTGTGTAGTGGACTGTATATCGTCAATAGGTCGTCCGCAATTGGCGACGGTTAATGACGAACCAAATTTCTTGAGGAACGTTGTGTTTATAGTGGACTGTATATTTTGTAATAGTTTCGGATAACTCTTATGAACTCTTCGAATGTTATTTGCTGACTGACTGGTACTGACCTAACTAACTTGTGCCATGCACGATCTTTCGGAGCCCATGGTTTCCAAAGGGAAATCAGTTTTCCCATTGGTGGTTGACAGGACCGAGGGTGGGCCCTCGGTTCGCGAATCAGATGCCCCCAAAGAAGGGAGGACCGTCTTCCGCGACCAGGTCTGCCGGTGGAGGAAGCCTCTCCCTCAAAGGGGGTTGCTGGTGGGCCACCCGCACATTCGTGATCCTTCCTGAAGGACCCGTTACTTTATGGCTCCGAAAGTCGCGACATCGCACATGGCCTGGTCCCTTTCTTTGCAGGCCTATTGTCAGCCAAATCCTAAGTGCTGTTGCCTGCTTTCTAACATTAATGGCTAAAGAAAGCCTCGTGTCCGGTGACCCGAGGGAAATAAAGAATTGTTTGAAAATGCATTGAAAATGAAGATAGAAAGGACACGGAACTTGAACTAAAACAGCAATTAGAATCTGGCTGCCAGAAGACCCTAACGGTCTTCTGGGTCTATTCTAATCAAGGGCCGAACAAAATACCGGCACGACTATATTACAATATCTTGTGTTCCTTGTGAAAATGTTACAGAGTTCATAAGAACTCTTGATAAAATTAACCATTTTTCATATTTCTATACTATAAGTGATATAGTTGCTAATTTTGAAGTGTAAGAGTAGGGATTACAAACATTTTTCAGTACAGCGAAGTGAATTATTATCCCAAAAATGGGACAAAAGGTACTGGGCGATTATGGTCGTCAAACGTCGATGTCCTGGGGTACGAGGTAAGCGATATGGTATTTTCTTGCTATAGTAATCATACCGACGAAACGGTAATTCAAGGTTTAACAATACCGATACTGGAATTAGATAAAGAACGAGAAAAAGTGGAAGAGAAGTGACGACATTCGATAAAGGAAGAGTTATCCTGTTAGACGACAATGGCTGACCTCACGTTACAATAGCAACACAACAGAAATTGTGTCGCCCTTTATCACCTTCTAGCCCCGATCTGACACTCACAGATTATCACCTTTTACGATCCCTTCAGAAGTACCTTAATGGAAAAATGTCATTTCAACGACAACCATTAGGGAAACGTATATGTAGTAAAATTTTGGGACTCAAATGTGATCATTTTTATCATAGGATTTTGAAAATTTCGAAGATCAATCAGAAAATGTCATATTTAATATAGAACACTGTATAATACGATGTACAAATGATTTTTATTTTATTTAAAAAATTGCAAGTAACTCGTACACAATGTAATAATATAACTTGTAATAATTTTTAGGAAAGAATATTGAATATCTTATAGACAAATTTTGAATGGTTGTATTTAATGCAAAACACTATGCTATGTGTTGTAATTAATATAAATGTCTTTTATTTCTTTAGACAAGCCTATCTGATCCAATTCAATGTACATACATATTAATGAAAAGTACCACTGTAATATTTCTATGAAGAAATACTATGATATTATATATAATATTATTATGTAGCTAATGGAATATCATATATTAAATTATTGATATTAAATGTTGAAAAGTACTACTCTCGAGGAAAAATATTGGTTTCATCCACTGTAAGTAATAATAATTCTATAAAAATTATATTCTGCCAATTTAAATTATCCAAGAAGAAGAGAGAAATTAGGAAAGTTACTTCAGCAACAAAAATTATCCATATAAATGAAACGCAAATTCTATGAAGCATATTTTTTAAACAAAGTACCATTTCCAAGGAAAAATATTCGTTTCAACCATAATCAATAATAAAGATTGTACAAAAACTATATTCTGCCAATTGAAATTATCCAAAAAGACGAAAGAAATTAGAAAAATTACTTCAGCAACGAAAATTATGAATATAATTTATGAATTTATGGATATAAATTCGAAGAAGCATATTTTTTAAACAAAGTACCATTCCCAAAGAAAAATATTCTTTTCATCCATAATCAATAATAAAGATTGTATAAAAATTATATTCCAGTAATTTAAATTATTGAAAGAGAAGAAAGAAATTAAAAAAGTTACTTTAGCAACAAAAATTATCTATGTATATGAAATATAAATTCGACGAAGCATGTTTTTTAAACAAAGTACCATTTCCAAGAAAAAATATTCGTTTCAACCATAATCAATAATAAAGATTGTATAAAAATTATATTCTACCAATTTAAATTATTGAAAAAGAAGGGAGAAATTAAAAAAGTTACTTTAGCAATAAAAATTATCCATGTATATGAGATACAAATTCGACAAATTTGGAAGTGAAAGGAAAAATAAAGGTACTCGTATCATCACAAGAAACACGAAGAGCATTATTAAGGGATGCATGTTTATTATTGTCCATCGGGGTAAATTGATCCCCCCGAGATTCGGCTGCTCAAGTAAATTTAGTCCAACTGAGGTCAGAGCTCCCCAGATGAGACATGTATGAACTACATCCACGAAATTTGTTAATCTCTCAAGCTTGCTAATGCTAACGTTTATCTGAATGAAACTATGATTCTTTAACTTTTCGCTAGTTTCTACTAGCTTTAATTGAATAAAATAATAGTTACTTCTAACGCGTAAAACAACTATGTACTGAAATTTTAAACATGCTTGCAAAATTTTGTGTAGTATGGATGAAAAACTTTATTATCTTGAAATCCAAATTAATGATAGTAATATTAGAGAAGCGTTATTTATTCATGCAATTAATAATTTATGCGAGTAAGAGAGAAATAAATAAAGGGTTGTCTATGAAATGTTTGCAAAATGAAAATAATTTTCAATTCTACAGAAACCAGTAGATATTTAAATGTTACCAGAATTTGGTAATATTATATTACATTGTCATTCAATAGTTAGAGAATTGTTAATGATTAAGCGAAGATTAACTTTCAATAAGAATTTGAAAGAAATTAGTGTTATTAATTAAATTTTTTAAGTAAAAGTTAGCCTAATGTTTTCCAACCCTTAGAAACTATCATAAATATCACCTCATGCTACCTATAGTTCTATCACTAATGATATTCGTCAATAATTATATCAATAATTGTCAATAAAGTAAAATAAAATAAAATTGTCAATAATTAATAACTTAGTATCTATTTACTATAAAATTAGTATTTCGAGTAGCAATAGCTCCTTAACTTCCATTTTATTAATTTCTATTAACTTTTAAAATAAAGAATTTTTTAAATTCATAATGTTATCCAATATTTTCTTTGTTCATTCCATTAATTTTTATTATTTCATTCCTAATTATCAAATTTAATTTCCCAATATTTTATCTTAAAAATAATTCTTTACAGACCAAATTGCATTCCATGTTTCATCCCAAGTAGCATAATAAAAATAAATAAGTATAAGTACACAATCACGTTTCTATCTAAATAGTGGCCAATTATAATTCTGTACAAGCTACACACGTTTTCAGTAATTAGAAAAATAAACAATCTGAAAACTCAAAATCGAACTCCATTTTTATTTTTCCTAATCAACAGTTGACAAAATTTACGTCAAATTAATTTATAACACGAAAATTAACCCATTATGTGCCAAATTTCTTTTTCAGAAATTTTTAAGCGAATAAGTTATATATATGCACAAAAGGTTACGTAACAGTATAATTATATTCAAATTATGTTTTGTTTTGAAAATATGACATTTTTAAAAAAGTCCGGAAATGGGTATCGTTATAAAATGATCAATAAAATCACTTCAATAAAAAACAAAAGACTGAGTAAGTAACAAATCGTTACTATAACCTCCAAATTACATATTTATGTACGGTATTTCGTTATAATAAAAAATCCAAACGAAAAACATAATGCTTCAAACATGACAATTCTGTTCCGTTCAACTTACACGCGAATTTCAAATTTGTTCGCTCGTTGTATAGAAACGAAGCACAGAATTCACACTTTATGCTACATACAATATGGACTGATATATATAGAATGAAACTAAACTGTCAGGCGTACCAAATATATTTTTCGCGCCGAGTGGTGTACGTAAAATTGCAAAATCCCCAAATGGGGTTCGTGGCAGCTAATGGGTCAAGTTACGACTACACTTTACGTATCGAAATCGAAAAGAAACTTAATGAAATCTCGAGCCAAATTCCACAGTCTCATTCTACATCCCGAAATCCTCTAAAAGGCCAACTTCAGACGGCATCTCGCGTTAGCCTCTGTTAAGCCTTGGAATGTCGTCCAGGTATTTCGTTCGGCCCTTTGTTTAGAATAGACCGTGCGAAGGCTCTGAAAGTTCTCAAGTACCATTGATGAGGCCCTAGGACCGCAATGTCCCAAGTAGAAGGTTGTTTATATCCTTACTGTCAGCGCCCTTTGATTTCTTTAGCACCTAAGCCACCACTTAGGTAATCCGCAACAAACAACTATATATCACCCTTCAAGAAGACAAGCACAATTATCTAGATTGTTTAAACAACCACCACCACCGAAGGACGCTGAAGTTAACATACACCCCCAACATCATAGCAACCAATCAGCAGAGAGACCAGGATTATATAACCACCGAGAGAGTCAGTACCAGTCAGTCAGTCAATAACATTCGAAGAGTTCAGAAGAGTTATCCGAAACTACTACATAAAATACAGTCCACTATAAACACAACGTTCCTCAAGAAATTTGGTTCGTCATTAACCGTCGCCAATTGAGGACGACCTATTGACGATATACAGCCTCGGAATACAAATTTTCGTATTTACGTTCTTCGATGTGTAAATAACGGAGGAAAACGAGGGACGGATAGGATGGATAAATTACAAACTCATATGCAGTCGGTGTACCGGTAGAATATTTAACAATAATTGGATTTAGCATCGCAATTTGAACCTACGCGAAATTCGTGCGCGATCTGCACCCCTAATGTTCGTTAACTCTCTTTCAGTTAGTTAAGCGCACGGTATTTTCGCAAACAGATATATAGATATGCACGGCATTTTGAGTAGCGCCGTCTCAGTTGAAAACACTTTTAATGAGTCGATCAATATTCGTACATACAACGAAATCAGCTCCGAGCTCTTCAGTTTAAGCCTACTGAAGATCCATTTACATACATGAAGCGTTACTTCCATGCTTGTTAACCTCCTTTCTTCGTTGCAGGAAATAAGCTGAGAAGATGAACTTCGCCAAGCAATTCGTCGAGGATCATTACGAAATATGTATATTCAAATTTCTGCCCGATATCGTGTCAAATATAGAATTCGTCTCTGCGTCATCGATTGGGTCTTTGTGTATTCTTCCACCTGTATTTATACAGAGTTTCATTTCCTTCCAAATAGACTAATTAATTTATTTCAAAGAGAGACTGAGAAAATCAATTTTCTCCTTTTAAGATAATTCGAATATTTATTATATATTTATTTTATATATAATTCGAATATTTATTATATTTAAAGTGAATATTTCAATTATTATAGAAACAGGGAAACGAGGTTAACGTTCTAGTCGAAGTTAGAATTTATTTGTTTCTTGGAAGGGAGAATACCTTATTATTAACCCATTTGCATCATGGCTCTATTTAAGGTGCCGTGTTCAGGCATCAGCGACGTTCAACTGACGACTGTCCCGTATCAGCACCCACTCATAATGGCAGGTAAAAGGATTTTCACAATAAGAGTAAAATTTGTTAAGAATATAATGAACCGATGTAGACGAGATGCTCACAAAAGGGATCAAACGAGATCTGTGGCATATGAAGAATGTTCAGCAACTGGTAATGGAAAAGAGTCCGCTCGCGGATTATTCCGCGCTCGGTGATAGGCGACAGTCGTGGCTCGCGGAATATTCCGCGTTCGGTGATAGGTGACTGTCGTGGCTCGCGGAATATTCCGCGCTTGGATACAAATGGGTTAATCTAGAATGTATAGTACGTGATAACTATTGTTATAATAAAAACGCGTGCTGTTCACATGGGAACTCACTCGCAACTGCTAGCTTCTCTCCTACGCGGTTCTTCTTTTATTTTTCACGAGGTGGTACCAACTAGAGTGAGTGTCACTCGTCCCTAATATGGTTACCAAGCATCAACTATAGCTACAGGTAAATGTCAAATAAAATTTTTTCAGTTGACACTATTTATAAGAAAACCGAATTTAAGAATGCATTTTATACAGTTACATCTAAATAGAGATGGTATTGTGAGAGAGAATGTTATTCCACGAGTAAAAATAAGTGAGAAATGTAAAATGCAATTTTTTCGTTTGAGGCTTCGTTTCGGAGGAAATTGTGGTTGAAGATTCTACGAGGACGCGTGCACTCGGCTACGTGTGCAAGTACTCGGCCAGCGCGACATCCGCGATCGAACGCCTGCACTCCCCACGGGTTAGCTGAGTGCACGCGCACCCTGCGAATTTTCAAGCCTGATTTCCTAGAGAACGAAACCTCGGACGAAAAAATTTTATTCCTTCTTTTAGATTCATTTTTACCCGTAGAATCGAACTCTGTCTACGCTGTGCGGTACATGACTTTAAGTACGAAAGTATCACAAATACCCTTAAATCCGGGGCTGAAGATGACGTAACGAGGATACAGTACTTTACGAATAATGCAATAAGAATCAGAGTACTCTGTCCAGACGAATGATTCGCATTAACCCATTTGCATCCAAGCGCGGAATATTCCGCGAGCAGCGACTGTCTACTATCACCGAGCGCGGAATATTCCGCGAGCAGCGACTGTCTACTATCACCAAGCGCGGAATATTCCGCGAGCCCGCGACTATTATAATTAATAGTCGAATATTATAAAATAATATTTGTTTCTTTCCTTTTTCATAACAAAATGTAGAATGCGAAGTTTGCAATGTAACATTTTGCATCAATCGTTTTACACAGTACAGTCTTAATAAACTACGCGAACAAATTGGATGTCGTTTACTGCACATAAGACCGACCACGCGTGGTGATACGAGCTAATCGTCAGATGAACGTCTCTGATATTTCAGCGTGGCAGCTTATTTATATAATTTAAATTTAAAATATTATATTTTCAATATAAAGATATTTGTTATTTAAATTATAAATATATTTAAATTATTTTAATAATAATATTTAATATTAAAATAAAGAGTCATAATGCAAATGGGTTAAATGCCAAGGTGCAATGAAACTGTAAATCGCTGAACCAAAGATCTTCCTTAGTCATAGTTTAAATTTTAAATCATATATTTTTGTTATATCCGTATATTTCCGTAGGTTTATCTTAAAATTAATAGTTTATTATAGTACAAGTATGAATATAATACTCTGGAATGTCACGGTACTACGAACACATATGAATAACACAAGATTGTAATGGGCTGCCGCCTAAATCAATAAACAGTAAATAAAAAAAGAAAAATATTTTGCGGTATGGATTGATATATTATTTGATTAAACGAATATAATTTGTACCTTACTGAGTAATTAACTACTTGTTCTAGGATTTGAATTTAAATAGAGCGTGGAATAATCAACAGCAGAGTTGGTTACACATTCAGCCATTTTGTTCGAACACGATGAAGAATAACACGTAACTGAGACAAAAAGGCATGGACGAAAATTGATCACGAACCTGACCCGTGTTGTTTACGTTGAGTCCTATTTCCAAACCACGTCTCTCACCTGTGATATTCATGTTTGGACCGATTTCCTTACCACGAGTCTCACACGATATTGTAGGATAAAGATAAGGATAGATTGTTATATTATTTGATTTAAACGAATATAATTCGTATAATCAGAGTAATTAATTGGACATTGTGGATTGTTATGTTATTTAATTTCGACGAATATGATCCATACTGTACACAGTAATTAGCTGTGCAGTGTAGATTATTGAGTTATTTAATTTAAACGAATGTAGTTCATACGAAACAGAATAATAGTACATCCTGTATAATACTTTTCAACAAAAATATTATATTTTTTGATTTTTAATTAGAAAAGTAAATGATCTTTTTCGATATAATTAATGTCATTAATATTAGAACTACCATGATAAAAATTATACTGATTTTTGTTTAAATATTGTCACAATTACGAATGCTCCTTTAATTTCATTATATCAATTGCGTGCACTGTACTTAGGTATCTATTACAGATCGGTAGTTCTAGTGTTAATAATATATAACTTTTGGTTGGATTATTCCAGTAATTTGTCTATATTGACTAGAATTTAAAGAAGTGGAACGATAATTTAAAACAAATATATAATATCTAATAATAAAATTTGTTACATAGCACCTAATAATATTAAATGTTTAATAACACAAATTTAAAATAATACTAAGCAAGTAATTTATTCTATTTTGTATTTCTAAAATTTTATTAGGCAGAAAAATATCGCGATAATTATTCTTCTAAAAATAAATAAAATACGCCTATGACTTTTCATTCTTCCAATACAAGGGATTAAAGGGAACAGTTTATCATATTATATATAACGATTCCAAAGTCAACGATTTAAATAAATAAATAAAACACAATCAAAGGAATTTTAATATTAAGAAACGTTTCGATATTTCATCTCTTCTCTGCAAATAACAATCATTAATGAAATCGAATTCCTGGAAGTTCAGAAAATAGATTTTCTCCCAGAAATTGCAATTACTACTCGGTTGTGTAGCACGTAAACAAATAAGAAAATCAAACACAGGAAACAAATACAGAGTAATAATGGCAGAACCAGCTTCATGAGTGGAAATAATTAACTCGACGGTAGCACACTAGCGCCACCACGGCGTCAAACTGCATCGATCGTGCCTTAGAGCAATTGAAAAATAGATTTAATGCAATCTTCCGTGTCTTACACGCAAGATAAATCGAAGATATATCGAATTCTTACTATTTCTCTGATTCCCAAATCGCGTCAGCAAACACCCCAGTATCGAAACGATTCCTTTCGTAGCGATTCTAGGAAGGAAAATAATAAACTTTCTCGATGGAAATTAATAGCGAAGTGTGAAATTTATTTTCAGCGAAATTACGTCATAAATATAGGTCAACAATTTATGGAAAAGCTTGGAATGCAAATTGCGACGAGAAATAAATACTTTTTCAAGTATTTCTATTTCCTACGTTTCCATCGTCTAATATTCCACCGACAAAATCTAGCTGATAGAATTAAATTAATAAAATAAAAATTAAGAAATTATAAGATAATGGAATATTTATTTCCTCAGTTTAATTCTTAAAATTCAGATCTAAATTTTTGACGTCCAATTTGAGCTAATATTCCCTATATTTAAGTTCTAGTGAAAATCGATAGTTCTAGGAAAACATCAAAGAAATTTAATTATTAAAATTAATATTATTATTTTATTATCAATTAATAAAATTAATTGACGTCCAATTTGAGCTAATGTTTCCTATATTTAATGCCCTATATTTAAGTTCTAGTTATAAATCGATAGTTCTAGGAAAACATCAGAGAAATTTAATTATTAAAATTTAATTCGGAAGGAGAGCAAAGTAATTTAAGATTTATTTAAAAACTTGGAGACATACAAGAGAAAGACGAGCATAATCGGATTTAGAGCAATGACCTTTTAGAACAGGTTGTGCTATTTTAGAGGAAGCCACGAAGTCTTCTTCGACTGCATAAGAAATAACAGAAGCAGCAGGTGTTTATACGGATGCATTCGCATAACGTGCGACGTATTATTCAACAATAACCACGTTCAAATCGTAAAAGGTTAAACAGAGGAATGCCATTAACCACGAAGTATAATGAAGCTCGTTTACAGTTTTCGCAACACATTTATTACAGGGAGAATGGCGAGGAGGCGATAAGATGAAGAGAGATTTCATCTGTGGCTGTATTATTTGCACGATGTGTAAAAGGAATAGATATTAAGTCGATAAAAATGCGAAGGAAGTAGCACGATTTGGTTTGGACTTAAACATTGCGAAAAAATTATGGGATTCATAGTGATTGCGAATATTTATTATATCAATGAGTAACAAAACCTTTTTCCTGTGTTCTGTCTATTATGTCAAGGATTCTTAATATTAACAAGAAGGAAGTACGATTTGGTTTGGACTTAAACATTGCGAAAAAATTATAGGATTCATAGTGATTGCGAATATTTATTATACCAATGAGTAACAAAACCTTTTTCCTGTGTTCTGTCTATTATGTCAAGGATTCTTAATATTAACACTAATCTGAAGATCCAAAGAATTAATCTCAAGATTAGTGTTTATTAAAGATTAATCAAAGGACCTACAACATCTACATAAATTATTTATAAATATGAATCTATAAATAATATTTAATGATTTTGTGTATTAATATATACACAGACAATTATATTGGGAATAGTATAGAAAATAAAAAAATACAGAAACGAAATGAACTAAATAAAATAAATAAATAACGAAACAAATGAATATATATAATCATAATTATGAATAAAAATTTTACAGTAATTTTACCAAAAATACCTATATGTTAACTCTAACTAATGTTAAATAGTAATTTTACTGATAATAAGTATACAAGAAAAATAAATAAATAACAAAACAAATGAATATATATAATCATAGCTACCTGAATAAAAATTTACAGTAATTTTACCAAAAATACCTATATGTTAACTATGACTAATTTTAAATAGTAATTTTACTGATAATAAGTATACAAGAAAAATAAATTTGCAATGATAAACTCTGATAAAAAATTATTTACAATTGTACATACAATTACATCAATAAATATTAACTAATTGATTAGTTAAACTAATTCACATTAATAACAATTAATCTAATTGATGTTCCATTAATATTCCAAAATAAAACAAATATATGTGCAACTGAGTATTCCACAAGATAACATAAGTATATATTTTTTAAAAATAATAATTATTATTTTAAAACAAATGAGTGTGAAAAAAACTGTTTCAATTGAAAAATAAAAATGTTTTGAAATGACCTATCAGGTTTTCTAATCCCAATATCATGGAAAATTGGTTGAACAGGATTAACAAGAGCTGTGTATATGAAAGGGTAGCTATTCCAAAGTGTAACAGTTTCAAAAATCTGAGCTAAGCTGGATTAGACTGTATCTGCAATAAATATATTAAAAAAGGATATAAACCACTCTCAAAACGTTGAACAGAAATAATTACAGAATAAGGAAATATATACAAAATATTAAAAATAATTTTTCATGTATATTTATGAAAATTTCATGTATCAACATTTGTATATGCATTGTTCAGTGTCAACTACAAAATATTTCATTTTTTTTAATTATATTTCACGACTATAAATATTGTTCAAATAATTCATTTGCAATCAATTAAATTAAAAGTTTTGAAAATTGGACTGTTTTTATAAGTATTAACATTAGAGCCAATTATATTTTAACACTAGAGCCAAGCTCGTTTAATTTCCTTAATTTACTAAAAGTGTTAAATAATAAACCTGATACATTTAATTATTTATGCTAATAATAAAATTCTTTGGAAATTAGAAATAAATAATCACGATAAAATTATGGCAGCACTAAATTTATGAATGTACTCTGTTTTTCATGATGAAACATTATCTCGTCTAATTACTGGTAGGAATACCAAAAAAAAATTAAAAAATGAAGAAAATACGGGTACTCATTTCTCATAATACAAAGAGGAACTAAAAATATTGTAAATAAGTATAATTGTAAAATGATAAGAATGCTCAAAATATTTTACATTGAGGTAAATGCACGCTCTGTACAAACATATTTAGGTCTTGAGTCAACTCAACAAAGCTTCCAAAATAAAAAGTCTTAAGATGAAGGATCACAGCATAAACTTTTGTGTAAATCGAGCTAAGAAGGAAATTGCTGTGCTCAAACACCCTCTCTTCCGCCAATATGACTGCTGTCACCCTCTTCCGCTTCAGAAGACTGAAACTAAAATTAAAGGACTAACACTTTTTATTCTAAGACCAACACTTGTGGAATACTAAACCCAAAATATGTACCGAGTGCCTAAAAAATTAGAAGAAAGGATTAACCCAAAAACAGGGAAAATTAATATCTCACTTTTCACCCTATTATTTTCCTCCTGAAGAAAATTCAAAAAATATTTTTCAAAAATATGCAAGAGAAGAATTGTATAGATCTACCTGAATGTACAATTTCTGTAGCCTGCATCTTAGGATTTATATACATGTGTATGTATTATGGTATACATGTACAATAGTTATTACAATTTTGTTTCATTGTATTTAATTAAAATTTATTTCAATCGAAAATAAATAATTAAATTTTGTTTTAATAATCTCAATTAAATAAAATTAATGTTTTAAATTTATAAAAAATTATGAACTTAATATTTTACATTTTTTTAATAAAAATTGTATATTGTATAAATAAAACATTGTTATTCCAAAAAATATTTTATGATGTACTTTTTGATTATTGCATATACTTCAAAAATAAAAATATATGTTTTTCCAAATGGTTAATTTTAAATATCCTAGAAATAAAAAAAGAATGTTTATTGTACGAATATATTATATAGTATATTCTCTGGTATATAGCTTCATGCAAAGAAGAAAAAATAAAATTGAAATCAAAATTTTTCTGAATATCAATAATGGCTAAATTACTTCACCAATGGCTAAATTAACAATTGATTAATCAGAAAATAATAAAATCTTTATAAGAATAATAAATTCTTTTATTACAAAAAAGAAAAAAGAAAATTGAAATCGAAATTTTACTGAACACCATTTCCGACTAATGACTAAATTAACAATTAATTAATCAGAAAATAAAATCTTTATAAGAATAATAAATTCTTTTATTACAAAAAAGAAAAAAGAAAATTGAAATCAAAATTTTACTGAACACCATTTCCGACTAATGGTTAATTAACAATTAATCAATAAGAAAATAATAAATTCTTTAATCTTTTATACGATAAGAAATTTTCAAAAGATTTTTGAAAATACAAAACCCCAAATTTTTGACAATTTATTTGGAAAAATTAATATTTATATTGCCCAACATGATCCTTACGATTTGCCTTTAAGAATTGCAAATTGTCCTCGTTAAAAGGGCACTTAATTTTCATAATGTCATATAAACTTATCGATTACTCTTACTTAGCCTAAATGCAGCACATTTAGGTCATAATAACTCAAGATATATTTGTCGAATTGAAGAGAAATGTGCTCGTTATAACATGTGTTTGGCTTTCTTAGCGATAGTAATTGATTTGCATACAAATTCAATGTTACGTATTCAGCGAAATTATCAGTGTTTGAGATATGATTTTTATGAGCGTATGATTATTTAATTACACGCGCGCATAAAATAAATATTTTCGAAGTATGAAACGGTACAATGTATTTGAGAACCGCTTTACACGAATTATCGGTGATTGTAACGGAAGTAAATAAATCAGAAAATTATTTTTATTCATACGATAATCCTTTAAAATTATTCTACATTTTATTTTATACATTGAATTCAATTTATTTATCAATAACGATTATTTAAAAAATATTATCGTTGAAAGCTATTTGAATGCATCATATAAGTAAAAATAAAACAAAATTAAATTTACAAATAAAATTTCCTTCATAATTTGTCAAAATTACCGATAAAATTAATTTTGACTTTAATGCAAAATACATTTTAATTTTGGATACCATATGTCCTTATATTATAAGAGAATATTACTCATGCACTAACATATGTAATTTAATACAATATATCTTATTAACAAATACATACCTTTTAGTATTTTCATATTTGCCGATATTTTTACTGAATTCAAAAAGAAATTAAAAATTCTAGCGGACAAAATGTTGTTGAAAGCATCACCTTATATCACAATTAATTTTAAAAATTAAATACATATATGACAATACGACAAGTTATCACTTTCGAAGTGTACGGACATACACTGTATAATATTAATATATTATAATATAAGAAAATATTTTCTTTAAAACATAGTAAAATCGTAACAAACAAACAAATTTTATACTATACGTATATACGCCAATTCAATTTCCACTTGCAATTTTGTATTGAGCGTAATTAATTTTTAAGGAATTGCAAAAATAATTTTCGTTGTTTCATTTCTCACGGACGCCATATACGTCGCATTCATCACGTACGAAATGAGAACGCGGAGCACTATTAATATGCCATTATTTAATTTTATTTGTTATAGTTCAACGCTAAACAAATCGTCAAACAGCATGTGGATTAGCATAAAGATCAACATTCAACATCATTTTAGAATCGTTACATGTTTGAAATTTGCATTATTGCAGTTGTATCACTAAAGAAAATGAAGTAAGCTCGAGCATACGTTACATATAAAATATTCGTCGTATAATTTACTCACCAATGTGTCGTTAGTTGAAAAATCTGATATTCTGTATGCTTCCACAAACAAATAAACACTTCTAACACTAAATTCTGAATGCACTTTGAATAAACACCTTCATTTCACAACAAAAAGTTTCTGTATCACACGATGTTTAATCATACGCGACCGAACTGCCATCGAAAACTGTTACGAAGAAACCGTTACGAAGTACGTTACGAACTATTGCATATTTGAAAATGTTGCAACGAATATTGTCGAAGTCAGAAATTATACCATCTCTTTTAAATTCGCTTGAAGATTGGAACAAACAATGTCTTGCATGAATAATATAATATAACTTGTTACGATTATAGTTAAACACAACGTATTAACGTATCCGTAAATTAAAATTGTTCAAATAATATTAAAGAATAAAGTTGAACACGTTTCTCAATATAAAACGAACACCACACTGAATTATGTATAACTAGCGCTCTCTACTAGCGATAATGAAGAAGTACTTACCAACTACGCAATTCAAGATTATTCAACTGCGATTGCTATTTTGTTCAAAATTTTATTATTCAATCTCATCCACTTTTACTACGATTGCAGAGAAAATTATAAATTACTCGTACAGATATACTAAGAAACTGTAATATCATTTTAGTAACTCAAAGATTAGTTCTTTAAAATGTTTTGACTGAACTACCTTATGTTATAGAATAGAAGCAGGGAGCCTATGGACAAAGAAACAATAGTCTATCACTGTATATGTATATTGTAGTCAGAATTTAAAAAATTTATTTATTATCATTTTTTGATTTCTAGCAAACAGAAGGTAATAAAAAGGAATAATTTGAAATATTATGGGTAGATGTAAGATGGTAATGTCGTTTCAGTTCATTCCATGAACTGAAATACCGATCATGATAAGAAAACAAAAATCTGTCTTCGATCTTAAAATCGAAATTTTTCTAATTATAATTATGCAAACTTGAATACTAATTTATTATATTCTATTTTTGCTGGTACTCTAGAAGATATCAATATAAATTTAATTATTCTATTCTTTGTATTATTTTCCTTACTCAGTAGGTAAAGACTATTAATATCGTGAAATGATATAAATGCTTAATTATATGTTTATATTAAATAAACACAAAATTTAGAATATTTTTAATATGTCAAACTTCCTTTAGGCATCATTACATTTCTAATTTCTAAATTTTGAAACTTATATATTAAAATTCCAATTTTTAAGTTGTTAGTGTATTAGTTCTTATTATCATTATTATTAAAGTTCCAGGTTTCCTACTTTCCAGTTCTATTTTTCGTTACCTTAAAATTTTCAAGTATTCATCATTATAACTTTGAGAGGAAATTATAACGTTCCACACCTTATCAAGGAGTTTTAACTGCTTTCACTTCTTTTATGGAGTTGCATAATTCCTCCCTGATAACTTCATTTGAGTTACTATTGCACCGATGGTAACTTTATCGGCGATATTCTACTCAATATCTAACCATGAGAGGTATACATTTCTGTGCTTCCAATCCCTCAATCATATTGTAAGATAAATGGATGAATTCGACACTAGTGGTAGGATAAATGAACGAAATCAATACTGGTAGCATTATATAACAGTTTTGACGAGCATAGTGACCTCGAAAGCTTATATCCGTTGATAGTAACATTTGTTTCTTTGTATCGTGTACCATAGGTCACAGTAAATATTCATATTCATTGTATTTCTAAATAATAATAACATGATACTGGTAATTACTATGAGTGTAACATTTGCAAAATATTCGCAATAGGAATGTATAATATAGTATAAATAACTAGTTTGGTTATCGATAACTAAAACTATGTTATAGAAATATTTATAAAATTGACATATATTCAATATGGATCTCCATGGAAACAACAAATTCATATGAATTTATGTATGCAAATAATTAAAATGTGCAAGTATCTACTGAATATTGTAATGTGAATTAATTTAGCAATTTCATATTCTGCTGAATCGATAACATTGAAATTGACTTATGGAGAAGAAAGGAATTATAATTCCTCAAAACTTTTTTTACATTTTCAATAATTTGAGTATTTAGATCAAATAGTAACTACTAAATGATCTAAAATATTAGTTTAACTTTCTAATCTACAAAATAAAAGACAAAAGTGTTTGCAGTATACAAATTTATTGAACCTAATTTCCTGGGTGCCTATGCAAATGACAATATTGGTACAATCTATATAAATCATTGGTAAAAAGTAATATTTTCCTATAACATAATATAATCAATTTTTGTTTATTCAAATATATGAATTTAAATGTCTAAAGATGGTAAAGATATACTCATCTCTTTACTTTCCATCTATAGGTAAAAGCTATCGCTATATCCCTATCTTTTCTAAAATCGGTAATTATAAATTATATTACAATTAGTAACGTAGTTATACATTAATATAATAATCTACAATAAACAACATATTTTGTACCGAAAACGTAATAATAATTAACGATATTATGCTACACAATAATTTCTATTTTCGATACCAGCATCTGGTTACGTATGTATTCCTTATCTCATGTAGATAAAGAAGAATTTTTCGGATAAAACAATATATACACAAGATTTAATTAAAATTTATGTGTTAACTAAATCATATAAAACGTGTTATTTAATTATATAAATTTCTTGAAGAAAGAATAACTTACAGAAATAGTGATCCCCATAGATATCCTTATACTCTTCTCCATTAAGTTCAACTTTGATTTTATGCCATACTAGAATAGAAAACCAGCATGAACATATGGTTGAAAATTTTCTAAGTTTCTCCAGTGATTTATGAATTTACTTACCACTTTTACAAAATTTTCCAAAATTCAATTTACGAGATTTACTATTAGTTTCTAGTGATATAGAATTTTGTTCCACGATTGAATTTACATCCTCCTCCATCCTTAATAGGTATTATTCATTTATGGATGAGTGAACCACAAGAAAATAATACATGTATGCTAAAACAATAAGATTATCCATATTAACGAAAATTAACATAATTAACTACGAATTATATAACAGTATATAATTGTTACAACTAAATAACTTATATTCAGTTGAACTTATATGAAACTGATAATTTTACAAACTGAATGTCAAAAATTACGTCAATTATATTCATTTTATCAGTCAATAATCTATTATTTATTTATTTATTTATTTATTTATCTAAACTAAAAATAAAATATTAATTTTTATACAATCATGTACGTTACATATTATTAGTTTATTATTAATTATATACAATTTACAAAATAATTTTTATTTAAAAATATTCTTTGACTTTGTTACCTATGAACATAAGAAAAATATTACTTTTGTAATTACGAGAACGCCTTGCATATTAGCATTTGTTAACAATTTTACTAACATTATTACAGTATGTATATTAGATATCAAAAAACTGTTTGCTAAAAACTAAAGCACATCAAATTATCATTTATTAGAATAAGCAATAATCATCCTAAATGTGAGAATAAATAAACGCGATTTATTCGCATTCATTATTTTGCATCAGAATTACATTACTGTTATGTTTTTCCATTAATTATAGCATTCTTGAATTGAAAGAAACAAATACATATTTCATTAACTATAACATGGTGAATCACGTACTTAGTAAATCACCAATTTGTACAGATATTTTCAATTTTGTCTTTTTCTTATTTCATGAAATATTATTATCACCGTGGAACTATGTATTGAAGATTAGAATATAACATTTTACAATTTCTCTATCTTCTATATACTGTTAAGTAACAATACAAGATGAAAATAATTAAAAATATTTAAAAAATTAAATTTCCAGTTTCATGCCAAGAAATACTCTATATTAATGTAACTACATACATATATTTAAAAAATTATTTATATTACATTGCATTTGTTAAAAACTGTAATCGATAAATTATTTTGTAAATTGTTCATGAGGTTCTGATTTATGAAAGAAATAATTTAGTATATATCATATATTCAGTGGTTCTTCTGACCCACAATTCTCTGAGTGTTAGAAATACATAATGTGATACAATTTGCTTACACTTTATACATAGCAGTTTGTCATATTTCACATAGTATCACAATAAATTTTCGCTAATAGAATTTGGACGTACTTCAAGAATTCAAAGCGAAACGTATACTCGTTTGTAAAATTACTAATGTCTCGTTTGTACGAGTATGACCTAGTTATTACACATAACACAAACTTATCTCTGCTACATCCTAACTCGTTATATAAACGATACTTGCTTGTGCAATCTTGTACAGTGAGGAAGATGCAACGTTTATATTAAAATGAAGCTTATGGCATGTAACGATTATACATATATAAATTACCTTTCATTTAATAAAATATATTTCAAAAGAGAGATCAGTACAGATTGGAGTTAATACAGTTTATTTTAGCATGTTTTACTATACCATATTTATATTAACGTATTGATCAACTATAACAATATATTAAATAAAGATATATAATACACAATGTAATAAATAAATTATATTACAATATATAATATTATATTATAATGTATATAAATATTGTATAATGTATATTAATAATGTAATTAATAATAAATAATGTAATTAAAAAATGTATATTAATATTAAGCAATGTAGTAAATATATCAGACTATAATAATGTACTACAATATACTAATATATTTCATATTATGTTATATAATTAAATGAAATAACTAGTAAATAATATACTAAATAAGTTATATTGTAATAATATATTGTAATAAATCAAAATTATACAACAATATATAATATTAAAAAGATATGTATTAAAACTCAGCCTATATTTTAAAATATTCATGATTAGGGTAATTCTAATTTTTGTAAATAATTTCTCGATCTTTTAAAAATAAAATTCAATTTTCCACAGCATAGTAAATAAGAAAAACCTACGTATTTTAGTATATTCTCGATGAATTTACTTTTCAAAATTGTTAAAAGTATATTAACTATAAATTTAAAAATGCAGTACCTGTAACTGCTGAATAACATTTAAACGCCATATCTTTAAAGCAAGTACTTTGAACGCAATAATAAACGTAACTGGGATAAAATTTTAAAAGGAAATTTCAACAGCTACCATAAAATGCAATAAAGATTGCGATATTTAAAAAACCTTTTTATACCTTATTAAAAACCATATACGTACATCAAGCTGACATAATGCGAATAATATAACGATACGTTAATTACAATCATAATAAAAACGTAAATAAATAAATACGAAATAAATAAGCACATAATATATACACACAAATAAATATACATCTTCCTTCATTTATTTTAATAAAAATTTCATGGATACATTAAGAGATTATTTTTACTTCGCTATACATTACACGCCAGGAAGCTGATTCTGTCAGTAATTGCTCATAAAATGTACATTGTAAGGAACATAAACATATTCATACTGCATGGAATAAAAACTTTGTGATGCAACACGTAGCAACAAATAATATTCCACATTTATATTTCACTCGACCTCGTACATGCAAAAATAAATGAATAAATAAATAAATAAATACTGTATATATACTCTCGGATATATACGAAATATATTCAAATTCTACGCCACTGTAACGTTATTCGAATATTAATCCATTGCACTCGACGATTTTTTGGCTAAAGAAGAGTAGAAATTCAAAGATTCTCTACTAAAATACTGACGATACTTTCTTGAGCAATAAATAAAGAATTGTATAATAATAGAATTGTAGAATTATTTGACTCCGATACCTCGCACACTGTTACATTACATTAAATTTGATATATTAATTAACATCGATCTTCTAAATTTTAGGAAATGGTGACTGAAGGTCACCTCTCGAGTGCAAAAGTTAATTTCTATAAATCCAAAACTATAATCCAACGCTAAACGTGCAAATTTCATCCGAAATATGTAAAACCAGATCTTGCCAAGAAAAATAAAAACAATTTCATTCAAACGAAGGAAAAAACGTCAGAGAAATATTTTTGTTCCATTTACGTAGTTCTGTTACGTCACTTAATACATACAATAACGATTTAAATATAAATACAGAAATTTGTAATTCATCAACTGCGCGAAATATCGTTCCTCTTATTCCAACATTTCAACATACCTAAACCTGTCCTATATCACTTGAATATCACGATAACTTCTCAAAAATAATAAAAACAAAAGATGCCACATTATTACAATTTTATAATAATTTTTATTAAATTTTAATAAAATATTTTCTTTAATTAATTTTGAATTTATAATGTAATACGGGATAAAATTAAAATAACAATATATAAATAAATTACTAATTACTAAAAATATAAATCTTAATACAAATAAAGTCAAAGTTATAGATTTATTCATAATAAGATTTTTAATAAATATTCGTTTAATTAAATATGATGTAAAAATAGGAATTATAATTATTATAAATAAATTTTGATTATTATAAATTAATAAAATATTATTAAAATTAAATGAACTTAATTGAAATTTAATAACTAGATAAATTAATATAAATAAAATAATCGAATAAAATGAAATTATATAATAAAAAATTATTGTATTTGAATAATATATAATAATTATTATAAAACTAAATGCCAGTGTCACATGCCAAAAACAAAACATTTCACAAATTTACATTCCCCATTTCGACGACAACAACGAACGAGGAGCAAGCATAACATCCAAACCAAGAGACTTACGGTTCTATGACACTTGTCACGTGGTCCACAGTCGCAGTTTGAAGGATTTGACCGAAGTTATTATTTCCCTGTCACACTTCTCTATCCATCGATGGAAAAATTATAAGCAACACGTAGTTCACACGGAATCAACGCGTTCGGCAAATTCAGTGTGAATGAAAGATCGTGCGTACGAGGTAGAGACGTCGCGTCGCGAGGTGCACGATCCACGAACGCAGCAATGATTCGCGAATGCCAAACTGCAAACTAAAATCCGGGAATGTTCGATGGTTGTAGGATAACGAAAGGCTATTCACGGGTCACTTTGAACTTGGCTGAATAACGTGCGGAAGAAGGAACTTTGGCCAGAGGCCAGGACCACCCACGCGGCTTTGTATTTTTCTACGTGAAACCGGAGGTTTTTTCTCATAACCCATGCGTGCATTATCAGCGTTGACAGCATCGATGCGATCGGAGGCGACGGTGGCGCCGCCGCTCGTCGATATGAAGACATCTCGCGGCTGCCGATGGGGAACAGTTGGGAATATGGGGCGCTGTAACCTGTTGCTTCGGTATTATGAGTGATATAATCTGGAACAGTGAAAAGTATTTACTTGTTAATCTGCCAAGTTGGCAACACCCGGTGTCACTCGTAATTATCCCGCAGCGTGAAATATTTACGAAGCTTGGTCTTTCTCGTGTTTCTATCGACCGATGTAACGGTGAGTCTTTCTTAGGTTATTAATTCCGAATTTTATCGAGTGCGCGGCACGAGTGGACGTCGAGAGTTATTTTCTTTTAACGAAATTCGCTAGCTTTTCATTTTTATGGTCTATTCTCGAGAACAGTATATTATTCTTGGAATAATTTTAAGCGTAATTCGTTAAATATCAACAGAGTGCTTTGTTATTTTACTCTGAGTTTCGGTAAGAAGAGATATAACTCTTGAATTTCATTTATCTTGTATTAGAGAAGATATTTATAGAGATATTTATAATATTTCATGAATTTTAGTATTTTTGAAAATGGTACATTTTTATGGCACGCCAGGTGTACATTATATTTGTGTTATTGAATTTATGAAATTAGGGCTTCATAATAATTGTAATACATAGATCATAAAATCAATATACAATTTGACAACAATTTGAAAGGTATTGAATCTCAAAAATTTTAATATTTAAAAGTTTAAGGCTTCAATAGATGATCTAAAGAATGTAGTACAATATGATGATTTTAATATTCAGAAAATGATATACAAACATGCACAATATAATGTACTGTGCATATTAATTCATTAGAATTTTAATTGGTACATGAAATTATACAAAAAGAAAATGGTGTCTCAATTTCAATTGAATAAAAATTAGCCTTCAAACCACCCCTCATAATTCCCACATAAACTACCCCCATGAATATCAGGATTCTTACAAAACAAAAGGGAAGTGAATGAAAAATCATTAAGAAATTATCCAAACTTTTAAGAATTATTATCTCATATAGAATATTAAATTATTCATAATAAACATTTTTTGGTCACTTCTTTTACCAATTTTTCATTCGTATTATTATTTTTCTTCTTTATAAAATTTATTGTTATATAATTCCATGTGAGCTTAAACTTTTCAGTAGGCACATATTATACCTACTTAGATTTTCAGTAAATTTGTTAAAATTTCTTTATCACAAATTTCATCGATGTAAATAATTCATATTATGAGACTCAACATATACAAATACCCTTTACATGTATGTACAAATTTTTATATTCATCAAATTGACATTTTACATAAACATAATTCTTTAAACAATTAATCCTCTTCATATTGATTATTTCATATATGATGACATTTTAAATTCCCAAATATCTGTAATTAATTGATTATGGCGTTTTAAATTCCCAAATATCTGTAATTGATTATGGCATTTTAAATTCCCAAATATCTGTAATTGATTATGGCATTTTAAATTCCCAAATATCACTAATTGATTATGGCATTTTAAATTCCCAAATATCAGTAATTGATTATGGCATTTTAAATTCCCAAATATCTGTAATTGATTATGGCATATTATGACATTTGGCGTCCAATTGAGGATGCCAGAATGACAATCTTGATATCGTAAATTGTCAGTTAACGTCGAATTTCATTTTGATCCATTAACTATCACATACTAAATCATATTTACTAATTTAAAATTAATACTGGCAATAAATATTCCCTTCGTAAGGCAATCTTAACGCGTGGAGTCTCTAAAGTTCCAGAAGTTTCGAAGTCCTACAAAGTTTCATACCCGAGTTTCGAGAATTTCGAAATTAGGTTCCCACCCAGCCTTAGTTTCTACTGTCTAGTAAAGTCGTAAAGTCACTCGAGCGCAAAAGTGCAAATGTTCCGACTTCCGAAATAACAACTCGAGATAGGTAGGTATTTGAAATGACAACTTGACACGAAGAACTCGAGCGTCAATCAGTGTCACACCATATCGATTTGGCACACATTCTTCTGTTTTGGTTCTTCTGCAAATATTTACGAAAAGTACAAGTTCTTTTAGATATTCGAAACGTTAGTTTTTCCTAACTTCAGTGACTTCTGAAATTTCTAGAATTCTAGATTTCTAGATTTCTGTGTCATTCTGAATGACAAAATGTAAAATTCAAAATTAATAGGTCCTTGTAGTTGAATACTCGGTGTTATATATTCACAGTTGTAAATTGCAGACGATTCTAAGTGTGGATCATTTTAATGATAATAATAACATATGATAATGTCATTTCGACATCCAGCCACTTCGTAATACTGCAACGTTCTTCTTGTCCCAATTATTACCAAATGTATGTGCAAGTAGACAAAAGAATAAATATATTGCACTGTGCTGAAGAATAAATGCATTATTTGCAGTTAATACAGAGAGTTACTAAGAAACACCTGTACCCTACTTAATATTATGAAAGAATATAGTAATACTTGAATACGTTTCGTCATTCAAATCAGACTATGCAATTTGACATTATCTTTACCAATATTGAAAGCTACTCAAATTGCTACTAAATTAAAATTAGAATTACAATTGATAAATAATTTGTTTTCCTCTTTTCTGTTTGACGTAAGATAGTTTGGTATAGCTACATTTCTACTGGGACTGTACCCCAAACGTTCTTTTCGTTTTAATTATTATTAGTAAAAATTAAATAAAAGAATAAGTAATAGTGCACTATATTAAAGTATAAGTATAGGTGTTTACACATATTTGTTGTATTTATGACATCTGAAGAATACCTATTTCCCACTTACACAAGTATAATAAAAAGTATTACAATTTCCAAATTCGATATATCATTGAAACCAAATATGACATAACCTATACCTAATCGGTAGGTAATCATACCTATTAATTGTAACCTATTCGAAGCTACTCTAAGCAGTAAGTTGAATTAAAAGTTTATCAATAATTTTTTTTATTTAATTGTTCAACATTGAACACTCACAGCTACAACTGTATCCTGATATATTCTTTATCACAACTGTTATACATAAGTAAATTAGACAAAAGAATAAATACATTACACCCTATTAAATTATTTTATAAATATGTCATTTACAATTAAATAAAAAGAATTACATTTATAACATCGAAAATATACTTGTAGTCCAAAAACAATGAGCATAACACTCCACATATATTAACACATTAAAGTATAAATATATTATTTACAGTCACATTCATGTTATCTAAAAAATTTTTAGTTTTTTGTAAAAAATTATTCATGAAAAGAAAGGTTAAGTTATAATTTATTTTGTTAATTATTCGGAGGTTTATCGAAAAAGCACGTTGTTTTGTTTGAAAACATACCTTCACAGAGGTCGCCACAGGTGTTATGCTGGCACGCGACGTATTGCTTCGCGTATAGATATATGTATATCCTTCTGTTTTTGTTTTCTCACGTTATGTCACGTGTTCTAAATGTATTCCTTGTTATATTCTTAATAAATATTGTTAAATTTGTGCTCAGAGTGTCAATAAGACTAATACAACATTTCAGAAACACATATCATATCAATCGAAATTCGACATAACCTATATCATAACTCAACGCTACTCAAACCATCAAAACTGAAATTCAAAATTTAACAACAATCTTACACATTGCAACTGTCCAACATTCTCTTCACTCCAATTATTCTACCTGTATGAATTACCTAAGGGGATAATATTATATTATATTACTCTTGAAACCCTACGTACACTGACACTTTAAAACATAAATGTATCATTTACAATGATATCGATGATAGTAAGGTACATGAATATTAATAGACTCGACGAAAAGTTCACATGATCTAAATCAAGCATAAAACGATATTCGACATAACCTATATCACATATCAAAGTTACTCAAACCACCAAAACTAAAATTCAAAATTTAACAACCATTTTACATACTGTAACTAATTATTATTAATTAATTATTGTACTTATATAAATATGTAAATTACCCAAAGGAATAAGCATATTAATTTCGATAGCCTGTACACACTGACACATACTGACACTGTAAAATATGAACATATCACTTACAGTGTTATCGATGATAGTAAAGTACATGAATATTAATAGAAGCGACGAAAAGCTCACATGATCTAAACCAAGCATAGAATGATATTCGACATAACCTATATCTCACCTCAAAGTCACTCAAACCACCAAAACTAAAATTCAACATTTAACAAGAATTTTACAGCTACAAACTGCACACTACAACTGTCCAACATTCTCTTCACCTCAATTATTATACCTATTTAAATATGTAAATTAACCAAAGGAATAAGCATATTACTCTCGACACCATGTACACACTGACACTCTAAAATATGGACATATCACTTACAACGATATTTATTTATGATAGTAAAGTACAGGAAGATTAATAGAATCAATGGAAGGCCCAGATGATCTAAACGAAGCATGAAACGATATTTGACATAACTTATGTCACACCTGCAATTGTCAAACCTAAATTGAAAATTAAAAATTCAACATTTAACAACTATTTCACAGCTACAAACTACAGATTATACCTGTCCAACATCATGTTCACCTCGATTATTATACCCATGTAAATTATCGAAAGCAATAAGGATATTACTTTCGACACCATGTACACACTGACACTCTAAAATATGGACATATCACTTACAATGATATTTATTTATGATAGTACATTATACCTATGTAAATTATCGAAAGCAATAAGTATATTACTCTCGACATCATGTACACACTGACACTCTAAAATATGGACATATCACTTACAATGATATTTATTTACGATAGTAAAGTACAGGAAGATTAATAGATTCAATGGAAGGCCCATGATCTAAACCCAGCATGGAACTGTACTCGACATCTTATGTCACACCTGAAATTGTCAAACCTAAATTGAAAATTAAAAATTCAACATTTAACAACAATTTTATAGCTACAAATTACAGATTATACCTGTCCAACGTCATTTTCACCTCGATTATTATACCTATGTAAATTATGCAAAGCAATAAGCATATTACTCTCAACACCCTGTATACACTGACACACACTGACACTCTAAAATATGAACGTATCGCTTACAATGATATTTTTGACAGTAAAGTACAGGAAGATTAATAGAATGGAGGAAAGACCCAGATGATGGAAACGAAGCGTAGATCGAAATTCGACATAACCTATACCACAGCTGAAAGCAACATTCCCCCACGTCCGCCCTGAAGAAGCATAGAGAAGTGGAAGGTACGCGATGAAATCCGAAACAGGGGCAAAGCGGCGGCCTGGCGTAGAGGCAGAAGAAGGGGTGCGTGGTGGCCGCGACGGCCGCGTTTAAAAGCGCGCTTTGTCGCCATGCAACGGCCTAACTGTACAGCCTCGGTCCGTGGCTCCTGGCCGTTTGACGGAAGGCGGCAAATTCCAGATAGTAACTGTCGTCGGCGGAATCATCGGTCAGCCTAGAAGGAAGGCATTTAATACCCTTTAGCGAGCGCGCCCGGTCGAGGCGAGTATCGCGCGGCCACGCAAGAAAGTCAGCTCGGCGTATACAGCACAGTTAGCCTGGCTGCTTGTACAGACCGGCTTCTACTAAGAAATTTATATGGCGGCCTACCAGCAATTGCACAGCCACCCCGCGTCGCGAGTTCGTTTATCGGATGCTGCGCTAATTGGACCACCGGCCAATGCCAATGGACCGTGCTCGTGATTGCGCCGAGTGGACGCGCTCTACTGTCCACCAAGGATTTCGTCCTTCCCAACCATTCCACGGCAATGTTGTTCTTTTCGACGCTTTTTGCCGCGGCCCCGGTGCCCGCTGTAATTCGACAGACTTCTTTCGCGGATCAGACGCGAAACGTTTCCTCATCCGGGAATTTATGGCCGGATTCGTTGAGAGAACTTACCAACAGAGCCAACTGATCCGAACTGCGAGATAAGGGGCTTTCATTTTTCTTGTGTACTAGTGTGTCAGGTTGCTTGGGAGAAGATGATTCGCGAGACAGGAGCAGCACGTAGGTTTGAGGTTAGGTGTACTGGCATTTGGCGATTTTTGGTTCACATTCTTCGACGTGGAGTACGTTCACTTGGTAATCGGATAAATTATGAGATCCTAGTTGTTATCTTATCTTTTGATAATGACAATAGTCTGGGACTTAGATCTGTACTTTGTTCTTCTGCGTAGTATCATTTGGCAGATGATTGACGAGAGAGCAGAGACATAGTTTTGAGGTTAGATTTATTGTTATATAGTTTTGAGGTTAGGTTTATTGAGATGTTTGAATTTGGAAACTTTTGTTTTAGGTTCTTAGATGTGGATGTAGATTAACTTAGTAATTGAATAAATTATAGGAACCTAGTTGTTTTTACTTTATCTTTTGATAATGGTAATAGTTTGGGACTTGGATTTTTCTTGTGTTATACTGTGTACAGTTGTTTGACAGATGATTGACGAAAGAGGATTGGAAAGTACTTTTGAGGTTAGGTTTTTGGGATGTTTGGATTTGGAAACTTTTGTTTTGCGTTCTTAGGTATGGATGTAGATTAACTTAGTAATTGAATAAATTATAGGAACCTAGTTGTTGTCATCTTATCTTCTGATAATGGTAATAGCCTGGGACTTAGATTTTTACTCCATGTAAAATTGGTTGACAAATGATTGACGAGAAAGGATTGAAAAGTAGTTTTGAGGTTAGGTTTATTGGGATGTTTGGATTTGAAAACGTTTGATGTAGGTTCTTTGACGTGGATGTAGATTAATTTATTAGTTGGATAAATTATAGGAACTTGGTTGTTTTCATTTTATTTTTTGATAATAGGTAATAGTCTGGGACTTGGATTTTTCTTGTGTTCTACTGTGTACAGTTGGTTGACAAATGATTGACGTGAGAATATACAGACATGCTTATATAGTTTGGTTAATTGTAAAGTATGGATTTTGAAATTTCTGTTGTAGGAACTTACACGTGGATCTAGACTAATGCTTCCATTTTATTTTTCAGCTGTAATTAATAATTATGATACGTCTATGTTTATGTCATTGTTTTATCACTCTATTTATATAGCTTCAATTTATTCCTTCATTTTAATAATCGTGTACTGCACAAGTAATCCTATTTGTAGATATGACGTTTTTAATTAATAATGGAAATTTGTGTGACCTATTTTTATGATTATCGAAAGATGGACTTATTATACTGTGATCAATGGTCCTTCCAGCTCTGCATGTTATATAGATTTGGTGACGTCTAGTAAGGGGTGAGAAATGTCGAGGATGGGATGAAGAGGTATTGAGGTTGAACATACTGACATAATTTGAAGAAGGTACCATTATAAGAAGACAGGTATCAATATAAATTGTGATAATATTATATCTGACATGTAAGGTACATATAATATTTAGTTTCCATTGTATAATACAATTACATCATCAAATAAACTTCAAATTGTACTTCCAAAGTGACAAAGACCTTCTTATACATCATCCTTAGAAAAGCAGTATACAAATCATTATAAATACATGGATATTCTTCACATTCTGCAGATGACAAATGCTATGAAAACTGCTTACAAGTATATCCTTCTATAGCCAATTACTTTCTCAAAAGAAAACATGACGTTTCAAAACGCTAAGTGTCATACATTCCCATTTTCGACATGTTGCCTTCCTCATTAACATCAAACTAAATAACATAATTTTGTATCGATACAAAATTTCCTTCTCTTCATTTGGTGCTGATGAATACGAAAACCTTACTTATATTTTGCAACCGGATTAAGAAATAAATTAGAATTTTTCAAAATTGTAACGTGCAACAGCTCTCTGTTTCTAACCGCAGAAGCAAGAAGATTGCGTGATAGAATTTGATAAGAAACCTCACCAAAGCACGAAACGTCGATATTAATTTATTCACGAGTTCTCACGCATGGGAATCGAAGTCACAGAGCAATAACGAAGGAGAAAAGCTGCGACTGCGTGAAATCGCAGGCATCAGGGTGGTGCGACAAAATAACTGTCTTGTTCGCATTCTATAGAGGAGGCACGAGCACGTCCCACCAGGTGAAATATTATACAGATGTTAGAAGGGAAAAAATGGGCGTCCTGACGGGCGGCCGTTTGTGTTAGGACCGTAAGGCAGTTGTAAAATATTTAGGAGTCATCCCGCCCAGTTGTAAAGCCAGGGCTAGGCACAATGCACCGTGATCTTTTTCACGGCACTTCACGATCCACAATGACAGACCGTGGTCTAAAGGTGTGTCGAGATTCTAGTATTCTTCGAGGCCACGCAAACTGCCTCTGTTTCTTTCGTTACGCTTGACTTTCGGTGTCACCGGTGAACGAATAAATAGCTAATTTTAACATAGGCTCGTGCAGGAAAATGTTGCGAGATTTTGCACCGATCAGTTGGGACACTGAGTCTTAAATAGAATTTTCGTGCCGCTCTTCTCGTCCTGTCGTATACACACGTGCTGTCGAGTTATTTATTATTCGAAAGGGTTGTTTGCAAAACACGGTTTCAACGCTTTAATGCTGGCTGAAAACGATGGACGTGATATGTGAAAAGTGTTGAGACGATGTGACGTGGTTTGGGTAGGTTTGAGAGGAGAATCATGGAAACTTTGAGAAGTGAATCGTGGAAACTCTGTTTTGAACTTGACCATCTTAATGTTAGCAGAAAACATTGGATATAATGTATAAGCAATGTGACGTGGTTTGATGAAGTTTGAGAAGAGAATTATGGAAACTTTGTTTTCAACTTGACCATTTTAATGCTAGTAGAAAACATTGAATATAATATGTAAGGAGTGTTGAGTCAATGTGACGTGGTTTGATAAAGTTTGAGAAGAGAATTATGGAGATTTATATTTAAACTTGGCTACTTTAATGCTAGCAGAAAACATTGAATATAATATGTAAGAAGTGTTGAGTCAATGTGACGTGGTTTGATAAGGTTTGAGAAGAGAATTATGGAGATTTATATTTAAACTGGGCTACTTTAATGCTAGCAGAAAACATTGAATATAATACGTAAGGAGTGTTGAGTCCATGTGACGTGGTTTGATAAAGTTTGAGAAGAGAATTATGGAAACTTAGATTTAAACTTGGCTATTTTAATACTAGCAGAAAACATTGGATCTAATATGTAAGAAGTATTGAGTCAATGTGACGTGGTTTGATAAAGTTTGAGAAGAGAATTATGCAGATTTATATTTAAATTTGGCTATTCTAATACTAGCAGAAAACATTGGATCTAATATGTAAGAAGTATTGAGTTAATTTGACATGGTTTTATAAAGTTTGAGAAGAGAATTATGGAAACTTAGATTTGAATTTTGCCATTTTAATGCTAGCAGAAAACATTGAATATAATATTTAAGAAGTATCGAGTAAATGTGACGTGGTTTGATAAAGTTTGAGAAGAGAATTATGGAGATTTATATTTAAACTTGGCTACTTTAATGCTAGCAGGAAATATTGAATATAATACGTAAGGAGTGTTGAATCCATGTGACGTTGTTTGATAAAGTTTGAGAAGAGAATTATGGAAACTTAGATTTGAATTTTGCCATTTTAATGCTAGCAGAAAACATTGAATGTAATATTTAAGAAGTATCGAGTAAATGTGACGTGGTTTGATAAAGTTTGAGAAGAGAATTATGGAGATTTATATTTAAACTTGGCTACTTTAATGCTAGCAGGAAACATTGAATATAATACGTAAGGAGTGTTGAGTCCATGTGACGTGGTTTGATAAAGTTTGAGAAGAGAATTATGGAAACTTAGATTTAAACTTGGCTATTTTAATACTAGCAGAAAACATTGGATCTAATATGTAAGAAGTATTGAGTTAATTTGACATGGTTTTATAAAGTTTGAGAAGAGAATTATGGAAACTTAGATTTGAATTTTGCCATTTTAATGCTAGCAGAAAACATTGAATATAATATTTAAGAAGTATTGAGTCAAGGTGACGTGGTTTGATAAAGTTTGAGAAGAGAATTATGGAGATTTATATTTAAACTGGGCTACTTTAATGCTAGCAGAAAACATTGAATATAATACGTAAGGAGTGTTGAGTCCATGTGACGTGGTTTGATAAAGTTTGAGAAGAGAATTATGGAAACTTAGATTTAAACTTGGCTATTTTAATACTAGCAGAAAACATTGGATCTAATATGTAAGAAGTATTGAGTCAATGTGACGTGGTTTGATAAAGTTTGAGAAGAGAATTATGCAGATTTATATTTAAATTTGGCTATTCTAATACTAGCAGAAAACATTGGATCTAATATGTAAGAAGTATTGAGTTAATTTGACATGGTTTTATAAAGTTTGAGAAGAGAATTATGGAAACTTAGATTTGAATTTTGCCATTTTAATGCTAGCAGGAAGCATCGGCTCTAATATGTAAGAAGTATTGAGTCAATGTGACGTGGTTTTATAAAGTTTGAGAAGAGAATTATGGAAACTTTGTTTTGAATTTTGCCATTTTATTGCTAGCAGAAAACATTGAATATAATATATAAGAAGTATTGAGTCAATGTGACGTGGTTTGATAAAGTTTGAGAAGAGAATTATGGAAACTTTGTTTTGAATTTTGCCATTTTATTGCTAGCAGAAAACATTGAATATAATATATAAGAAGTATTGAGTCAATGTGACGTGGTTTGATAAAGTTTGAGAAGAGAATTATGCAGATTTATATTTAAATTTGGCTATTCTAATACTAGCAGAAAACATTGGATCTAATATGTAAGAAGTATTGAGTTAATTTGACATGGTTTTATAAAGTTTGAGAAGAGAATTATGGAAACTTTGTTTTGAATTTTGCCATTTTATTGCTAGCAGAAAACATTGAATATAATATATAAGAAGTATTGAGTCAATGTGACGTGGTTTGATAAAGTTTGAGAAGAGAATTATGGAAATTTTGTTTTGAATTTTGCCATTTTATTGCTAGCAGAAAACATTGAATATAATATTTAAGAAGTGTTGAGTCAATGTGACGCGGTTTGATAAAGTTTGAGATGGAAATTATAGAAACATTGATTTGAACTTGATCATTTTAATACTGACTGCAGACATTGGACTTGATAAGTGAGAACTGTTGAATCAATGTAACGTGGTTTGATAAAGTTTGAGAGAAAAATTATAGAAACTTTGCTTTGAGTTTGACCATATTAATGTTAGCGAATGTCATGTTTAAAAAGTTAAACATGATACTTAATAACTGTTGAGTCAATATAACGTAGTTTGATAAAGTTTGAAAGAAGAATTATGCAAACTTTATTTTGAGTTTAACGCTTGTTCTGATCCTAATATTGGTAGAAAAATTTGGACTTACGTGAGAAGTGTTGAATCAATGCAATATGGTTTGACAAAGTTTGAGAAGAAAATTACAAGAATTTTGATTTAGACAATAATTAAAAGATTTGAAAAGAGACATTTTAAGGAATAAAAAGACAGATGTATCGATGAACAAATTATTTCTATATTTGTTAAGAACCTTTGTTGATAATATTGATAACGTTTGTTCAAATTTCTAACGAAAATTTAAAAAGTATCTTATATCTACTAAATCTAAGTACGTAACTAGTCCTGTGTAACGATGGTCAATGGTAAAGGTCTCAAGAAATTAATTCTTCTGTTAATATAACGAAACATAAATTATTTTATTAACACAATTTTATTAACATAATCGTACATAAATTATTTTTACCACGTAGTTAAATTCGGGAGCTATTCATTAATTTCGAAAATCGAATTCGAAAGAATTGCTCAGCAGCTGATACTCTGTGTACCAGGTGATCCAGGAAGAAAAGCAAGAAAGACACGTGTCCCATGGTGAATATCGAGGAATCCGTCTCGTGTGGAGACCGCAATTTCAAGCTATTCGAACGTGCCACCTTTCTATCTGTTACAGCTGTAACAAGATCATAAACTCGAAGAAAGTTGGTACTGTCAGTCAAGCTTGGACAGTTGCATTGTACATTTTCTTTAGCAGTACACAGCTAGTAAACTTGTTTTCCAGATAGTTTCTAAAATATATTCCACTGATTTTCCTTCTTCTTGTAAACAAATTCTTACACACAGCTGTTTTTAGAATAGACCAAATCGCTGAAGAAATATTATAATTCGCTGTAAACATACACCATACGAATCTCATAGATAAAAGGAACGACCATAATAAATAAGAACTATGGTTGTAAGCCAAATATTGCATATCATAGTTTCAAGAAATTCCTTTAATTTTCTTTTCAAGAAAAGAATATTAATTATATTCTTAAATAGGAATAAAAATAACTCTAGTATCTTAAAAATAAATTATGCAATTTAAAATACAATACAGATAACCCTCTGCTTTCACACAATTCACTATATCTCACAATTTCAAAAATTCAACTTTCTAAGCCTTTCTTTACGCAATTAAATAGGTTATGATCCTTACTATTTATGCAAAAATATTAGCTCACCACGATATTAGTCGAAAATGTCAATACAATTGAAAATTTTAAACAAAAACCTATACGAATTGAAATGGCTATAGCAATCTAATAGGTTTTGCTTCCTCGTTTATGCAAAAATATTAGCTCACCACGATATTAGTTGAAAATGTCAATACAATTGAAAATTTTAATCATATTATATAAACAATTTCTTATTTATTCAAAATTATTTTTAATTTCGAAAATTAGTAGTTTTTAAGAAAAGGAAAAGAAAAGGATGGCTTTCAACTAACTCTTGACAAATTTATAAACAAAACACCTGGAAGCATTTAAACACTTTAGCCTCTTTAACTTCATTATATATGCATATTGATAAATAAATACTTTAAAACACAGTTTTTGGTGCATATGTTTTACATCCCACTAATTTCGAACATCAACATTCGGACATACTTTTAGGAACCAATTTTGTTGAATCTAAATGCAATGATTGGGCACGTGGAATTATAAATGCAGTAACAAGACAGTAACAGAAATATATTTAACGAGAAGAGACGGTACAAAATATAAGAATAGAGTATTTTAGAATAGAGTATTAGAATATAGTATAAGAATAGAGTACTATTCTCTTTCTCCCTCTCTTTCTACGCACTATTCAATACATGGTTAATTCTCTATCTTTGTTCTTGATTACTCACGCGTTATAGCCGGGAATTTTAAATTCCTATGTTCCACAAATTGTGGATCATGCGAAAGTCTAGGGCCCACTGTATCTCTAAAATAAAAATATACTTTTCCTTACAATCACAGAATTATTCTCACCAATCGTGCTCATCTATCGACATACTAATATCGACTTAGTTATTTATAGCTAATAGAATTAATTCGACTTAGTTACTTACACCTAATAGAATTAATTCGACTTAGTTACTTATACTTAATAGAATTAATTCGACTTAGTTACTTATACCTAATAGAATTAATTCTTCGACTTGGTTACTTATACCTAATAGAATTAATTCATTAATTCGACTTAGTTACCTATACCTAATAGAATTAATTCATTAATTCGACTTAGTTACTTATACCTAATAGAATTAATTCGACTTAGTTACTTATACCTAATAGAATTAATTCGACTTAGTTACTTATACTTAATAGAATTAATTCATTAATTCGACTTAGTTACTTATACCTAATAGAATTAATTCATTAATTCGACTTAGTTACTTATACCTAATAGAATTAATTCTTCGACTTAGTTACTTATACCTAATAGAATTAATTCTACTTAGTTACTTATATCTAATAGAATTGATTCATTAATTCGACCTAGTTACTTATACCTAATAGAATTAATTCTTCGACTTAGTTACTTATACCTAATAGAATTAATTCTACTTAGTTACTTATATCTAATAGAATTGATTCATTAATTCGACCTAGTTACTTATACCTAATAGAATTAATTCTTCGACTTAGTTACTTATACCTAATAGAATTAATTCTACATAGTTACTTATATCTAATAGAATTGATTCATTAATTCGACCTAGTTACTTATACCTAATAGAATTAATTCTTCGACTTAGTTACTTATACCTAATAGAATTAATTCTACTTAGTTACTTATATCTAATAGAATTGATTCATTAATTCGACCTAGTTACTTATACCTAATAGAATTAATTCTTCGACTTAGTTACTTATACCTAATAGAATTAATTCTACTTAGTTACTTATATCTAATAGAATTGATTCATTAATTCGACCTAGTTACTTATACCTAATAGAATTAATTCTTCGACTTAGTTACTTATACCTAATAGAATTAATTCTACATAGTTACTTATACTTAATAGAATTAATTCGACTTAGTTACTTATACCTAATAGAATTAATTCGTTAATTCGACTTAGTTACTTATACCTAATAGAATTAATTCTTCGACTTAGTTACTTATACCTAATAGAATTAATTCTACTTAGTTAATTATACTTAATAAAATTAATTCGACTTAGTTACTTATACCTAATAGAATTTATTCGACTTAGTTACTTATACCTAATAGAATTAATTCATTAATTCGACTTAGTTACTTATACCTAATAGAATTAATTCGACTTAGTTACTTATACCTAACTTAACTAATTCGAACAATTTTATTTCGGCTCGGACAATCGAGCTTCCACTGTAATTCTCATCCGATCGTACGTTTCATCCGGCAGCCAAGTGTCAATCAATTACCAATACAAACATAGACTCGTCAAGCGAAACTCGATTTCCAAGTCCAACTTGGCAGGTTGGCAAAAACGGGTTAGAAATGGCAGAAGAAGATCCATCGAAGCGTATCAATAATCGCATCAACAACGCGAGAACTGTGTTCAATCGATGGTACTTTTATCAAGAGCCGATCTCTCGAGGATGATTTATAGGTCGGTTGAAATTCACGGGAGTAAAATTAATGCCGGGACTCTTTAGCTAAATTAATTGCGCCAATGGTAATTACACTTAGAACGCGCCGGTCTGTTCGCATCCTGCTTTAAACGGTGCTAGCACTTCTTCTATGAGCCTTTTCTTGCCATCCCCGTCTCCTCCCATTTTGTTCTCAGGCGTACCAGAGGCCTCTCTTGTACAACGACAGGACCGTGTGCCAACCTGTTCGACGATAGCCACAGCCTCCATTGACTGTCCGTACAAGCGTGAAACACGTGTTCGCACACGCACAAATATAATTAGCCGGACATTTTTGCGGAGACCGAGGCGATACAATGTTCGTTCGCCTCTTTCACTTCGCGACACGCATACCACAATTGTATTTGCCCTCGGTGGGTACTATTCAAGCGAATCAAACGTGTTCTGGTTTTGTGTACAGTTTCCATAGTCCTTAATGCGATCAACAGTCCGGACGCTGATACGTCATTCGGTTTTCTTGGAACGAAAACGTCCAGTCCGATTCGAAATTCGTGTAGCTGACTTTCACGATCCCTCGCTCTCTTCTCTAGGGCGTTGACTCTTTGTTATTATTCTCACGCTTTTGTTATGTCGCGCGGCATCATTTTTTCCTAATTTTTTCGTTTCTTCATTTCGGTATAAATTAGGTGAGAAAATGGCACAAAATGGCACAACGTAGTATAAATTAGGTATGAAGATTAGTGAAAAAATGGCATAAAATGGCGGAAAGTGGTATGGTAGGGCATTGACTCTTTGTTATTATTCTCACGCGGTTATGTCGCGCAGCATAATTTTTTCGAAATTTTTTCTTTTTTCCTTTTTTCGTTTCGACTGAATTCTTTTTACTTTTATCTCGGTATAAATTAGGTGGGAAAATGACACAAAATGGCACAAAATGGCACAAAGTGGTATGGCAAGGCGTTGACTCTTTGTTATTATTCTCAGGCGTTTCTTATGTCGCACAGAATTATTTTTTTCGAAATTTTTCCTTTTTTGATTTCGGTTGAATTCCTTTTGCCTCGATTTCGGTATAAATTAAATGGGAAAATGGCAAAAAATGGCACAACGTAGTATAAATTAAATACGAAGATCAGTGAAAAAATGGCACAAAATAGTATACATTAGGTACGAAGATTAGTGAGAAAATGGCACAAAATGGCACAAAGTGGTATGGTAACGCGTTGACTCTTTGTTATTATTCTTTGGCGTTTCTTACGTCGCGCAGTATAATTTTTTCGAAATTTTTCCTTTCTTCTTTTTTTAATTTCGATTGAATTCTTTTTCTCTCAATTTTGGTATAAATTAGGTAGGAAAAAGGACACAAAATGGCACAAAATAGTATACATTAGGTACGAAGATTAGTGAGAAAATGGCACAAAATGGCACAAAGTGGTATGGTAACGCGTTGACTCTTTGTTATTATTCTTTGGCGTTTCTTACGTCGCGCAGTATAATTTTTTCGAAATTTTTCCTTTCTTCTTTTTTTAATTTCGATTGAATTCTTTTTCTCTCAATTTTGGTATAAATTAGGTAGGAAAAAGGACACAAAATGGCACAAGGTAGTATAAATTAGGTGCGAGGATTAGTGAAAAAATGGCAGAAAGTGGTATGGTAGATCGTTGACTCTTTGTTATTATTTTCAAGCGTCTATTATGTCACACAGCATTTCTTCTTTTCAAAATTTTTCCTTTTTTCCTTTTCTTTTTTTGTTTAATATCGGTTGAATTCCTTTTATCTCAGTTTCGGTATAAATTAGGTGGGAAAATGGCACAAATACGTCTCTTTCTCCAAAAAGCAAACAAGTTTACCGATATTGATTGAACTAATATTGGCACATTTTATGCAAAAACGAGCTAAACAGATTATATAGAGAATTCTGTTACGTATTTTTCACAAGTATTTTAAGGTTCAGAAATATCCACACTTTTCTCAAATTGGACATTCCACCATTCATACCCACATAAAACATAAAATTACCAAACGATCGTTAAACTCTCAATGAAGAAACATAAACGTCACATTTGTTTCTCACATTTTACGCCATTTGCGAAGCTACTATTTTCCAAACTACATCCCTGCATCACTCGACGAATATAATACTAATCCCACAATTTTTACCACTTACTCATCTCAAAACCAATATTCCCATTCTCCCCTGTACCAGAAAATACCATATAATAAAACCTCAGCAAATACCACAATTTCGAAATAAACGTACAATCTGAAACCTCTCGCAACCGTGAAATAATACCAAATACCCCATGGTCTCTGGACGTTTCTCCATTGAGAATTACCATGGACTAACAATAAGTCTAATCCGCGGATATTGCCCAATCCATACTCTCGATGCTCTCCGTTCAGGTGGAACAAACTGGCCGCACACGACGGTGCTGAACGTTCGTAACAATGGTGATTTTCGCGGCGAATTACACAGAGTTACAGGAGGCAGATACACAATGTTTGCCCTGCGAGAGAAGGAACCCCCGGCGAGCGAGGGAGACGGTGGTACAAGGTGGTACACGAAGCAAGGAGTAAGAAGGAGAGAAAGACGAGGCAGGAATAGCGGTAGCAAGGGAAGAACGAGCCGAAGGGAGACGAAAGGGAAGCTGGACGTAGAGTGAGTTTCTCGAGCCGTGGCCGTGGAGAGGTATCGGCTGGTGCAGGAAGAGAGCCAGGCCGAGGAGACGGCGACAAAATGGAAGAGAGAAAGGGCGAGAAGGAAGGAGAGAACGGAGGTTGGAGAGAGATAGGACGAGGTCTACGTAGTCAGAGGAAAGAAAGGAAGAAAGAAAGGGGGAAAGAAGGAGGAGAAGAGAAAGAAAGAGCAAGTCGAGAAGGAAAAGGCGATGGCGGCAGGCGGAGGAGGGAAGAGGAGGACCGTTTGTCGGACATACCTTGGGGCCACCCTGGCGTCTAATTGCGTGTAATGCACTCCCGACTTGCCAGGCCTCGAGTTGCCGCCAGAGGAGAGTCGAGCGAAAAACTCGGGTCGCGCAACGGCAAAACCCTGGCGATCGCGAGGACGCGGTGCTATGTCCGGCACGCTCGGACCCACACGACGAAGATGACCGGGACACGAGGTGCTGCTTGACGAGGACGGTGAAGACCACGTTCTCCAGGACGTCGATCTCCACGTGCACGGGAATATCGTGTCTTTTCCGCTCGGCCCGCGTCCTGGTCCATCGGAATGTCACCACCACCTTCTAACTGCTAAAATGAAGACGTGTTCTTTGCCGGGTTCGAACCACCTGGCAATATGATTCTCAGCCATCGCTTTTCGTTCTTCGTTATCGATTACGCCACTCTTACGAATCTCCAGCTTTCTGTCGCCAATCGGATACCTTCAAATGAGTCGGACTGTTGGTAGCTGATTCACTATTCTGGGATTGAAGTTTACTCAGAAGTATTGGGTTGGCGAGAAAGTAATTTCGGTTTTATAGTGTGAAATAAAACTCAATTTTTTCTAGACAGTAAATGAACTTTAATCGGTCAAATAGCTTCCATTCTATTCGATGACCTTTTGCCATCTTTCTGGTAACTTCGTGATCCGCGCTCATAGAATTTCTGCTCCTTATCTGCAAAAAACTTAACCAAGTGCGTAAATCTCAGAAGGTCGACCAGAACGTTGTGGGTATCTTTCAGTGAAAAATCTTCAGAACGAAATTTTTTAAACTAATTCTGACACGCGCGTTCTGTTAAACAATCAACACCATAAACTTCTCGTATCTCTTTGCGAGCCTCAGCCGCGTTCTTGCCTTTATGAAAATAAAAAAGTAAAACGTGTCGAAAATGCTTATTTTTGCACTCCATGTTAAGACTGACCGTGGACTGACAGTTATAAACGAAATTACACGGAATTTCACGAAATAGCAACCTAAAGGTATCGACTACCACATCTGAAAAGAAAAAAATTCTAACATTGACAAAAGAATAACTAAACGAGCATAACTTTATTTACTGATGCAAACCGAAATTACTTTCTTGCCAACCCAATAGTAGTTGCTAGATATAGGATTTTAAAGATTTGAATCGGATAACTTCAGAAAGTGGTTGATCCTTCCGCTCTTAGGTACCAATAGTTGCTAGATATGGGATTTTAAAGATTTGAATCGGATAACTTCAGAAAGTGGTTGATCCTTCCGCTCTTAGGTACCATGGTCGTCTGTAAATTTATAATTATGTAGGAATAATTGTTATAACAGAATATAAGTACTACAGTTATTAACTATACAGTTAAATTTTAGCTACATTTAATTTCGTGCTTGATTAATTGATGAAAATAAAGAAATTGGAAAATACGCAATTGAAAAGTGATTTAAAAATAATTGAAAAATATCACACGGTGATTCTTATGATAACGAGTAAGAAGAAAATGAAGAAGACTTGAAAATAGTGATTCCAGTGATAACTGGAATGATGGAAGTGGATAAGTAAAATAATAAAACAATATTTAAAAAATTCCATGTTCTATATTTTACAAAATTACAACATTTCTCTTGTTCCATAGTAACAACTCACCTCGACGCAACTAACAACTAGCGCCACGAGGCAGTAATAAGTTCCTCTCCGTCCAGTGACAAACGCACGACTCCCCATTGAAGACCTATTATAACACATTAAATACAAGCTTAAAACCACAAAATATAATAAATATACTATATTATACATTATGCAATAATAACATGTTATATCAATTATATACTAATAAATTAATCAATAATGAAAACAATAACCTCGTCGTTTTCCAATCTTTCCAAAATTTTTCAATCTTTTTCGATTATTCCTAGTATGAAACTCTCGTTCGTCCATTTAGCCAAACAGTGCGCTGCTTCTGCGCACAGCAAAGGGATTAAGGAAGTACCTTGAACGCTGGCAAGCAAGTAGCCATGCGAGTCACGTGAAACGGTCATCCGGGCTAATTTCATCTCCCACCCTATCGCGTCTGTGGGTCTTTCGACGAGTCGGACGGTCCGATTTGAAAATCAGTTTAAAAGAGGTCGTTTGGATCCCGAAGGCGGCGTCCTTTAATCGCGGGACGATCTCTCTCCTCGAGGTCTTCCAAAGAACCAGTGGGGAGTCATTCGGTGGGGCGAGAGGCCTCTACGACGATCATTTAGCGTAGCTAAGATCTGTCGGTAGAGGTTTTTTGTCGCGACAGCTTATTATGAATAATGATTTATATCTGGCCTGCCGGGGTGTTTCTCTCTATCGAGTGAACGAGCCGCGCCACAGGGTCGAAATAAAGACGGATCGAAGGGGGTCGTGGCGGTGCAAGGGAGACCGACCGAGGGGTTAATAACGGTCGCGTGTTGTAATACCTGCCATTATCCACAAACCAACCGCCTAATAAGCTACCTGCTAATAATACACGGCGACGCGGCACACACGATCACGTGCGTGATCTTTTTACTTCGCTCCCCTCGAATTTTTGTCATTGCGATACCTAATCACCGGTACGATAGTTCAAGTCGATCGATCGCGATACAAACGTCCCACGGCAGACGTAATTGACGATTATGGGAGATGTATGGAAGACAAAGTGAGGTTCGCGGAATAACGGAAGCACGGTGCCAGTAAGTACACGAGGCTTCCGCACAGGGTGGATGTTATTGACGATAATACTTGTAGGAAAGTGTAATCGCAAATTAGGTGATACAGTGACCTGGGCTGTCGATCTCTGACATGTCTGTTATCTGAGATATCTCTCGTTTTAGCTATGAAAATATATATATACATGTATACGCAATTCTCTTAATACCGGAATACACTTGGAGGACACAGAATACTCTTAATTTTTTTAAAAATTAATGTCGATCGCGTTATCAATCGTGGCACTGATAATAAAGACGAAGCAAAGGATGACAAGATCCAGAGACGTTTCAATGGTGTTTGCAGGAGTAAATTATCTGGTTCATTGTTGCACCAGACGCGAAAGAAATTGCATCGTGTGAAGTTCCAAGTGTCGTTTATACCAAACTCCAGCAGATAAAGATACGCGATGTACATCTTGGTGAGTATTGATTTAAGTATTATAATGTACTGGTTTTTACAAAAATGCTTCTTATCAAAAGCCCAATTTTCAAGTTCCCCAATTCTGGATAGAAAATTATTCCTCATTATCTGACAGTCAAAATCATGAAATAAAACAGTTTTATATCGATTACTATATTATTTTCTATTATTTATTGTTTTAAATATATATAATTAATATAATTGTATTACTATTAATATTATTACTTTGGTTTAAGCGTTTGCTGACAACGATGGATAATAATGAGCAACACATGGATAATAGAACACTGCACTGGATAAAATTATGGACGACGAAATTAGGCTAGCAGGAGTGTCAGCGAAAGCACTTTGTTCAAGAAAGTGAATTCATTAAAATAAGGACAAGAAAATATACAATAACCTAATCTAGGCCAATTTACCAAAATTTTTGCTTCGGAGTATGAAGATTAATTTGTGCTTCATGTAAAGTTGAAGAGAAAGAAGATGAAATTCGATGAGCTCATGAACCATGCGTTGATGTTCCTGAATGTTCGAGCAATTACATATACGAAAATTGCAAGCTTTTTTGACACTGTGTCATGTTATATTACGTGTTTCCATTTCGTCCGATACTAGCTGCCATATTTTGTTCCCATTTTGTGTGTAATCAAACCAGAGAAAAATATTAATTTATGTTAAGTAAAATAAGTTTAATAATAAGTCTAAGTCTAAGTATAAGTATAACAATCAATAACGTTGATTATTTTGTTCTATTTGAATTTCAGATGATATCAACGATTAATAAATACAGATAAAGAAAAATAATAAAAATTTATTATTTTTAATATTTATTCTTAAAAACACCTTAAACGTTTGTTAGTAGAGTAACTTCCACTATATTCCTGGAAATGGAAGTTCGTCTGTAGGAGTAGCTTGTACTGCGAACATGGCGTCCAAGTGAGAAACGATCATTGCAATTTCCGTTGCAATGAACTGTGCAAAGTAATATCCCACGGTTAGCAAAATACCAGAATCCCATCAATATTGAACATACACCTGATAATATAATAATCCCATGAATCCATTTCGATATTTTGGTGACTGCATAAGATCAATACTATTTACAATATTATTAATAACATTTATCTTTTAATTAGAAATGTCAATTTCCTTCATAAAATACCACGTTGTGCATACCATCTTGTACTGCGTTTGAAATACATTATATGTTAATTATTGTGCATTTTATTGCTCGTAGATTATGAATTGTTGATTATGAAATATTGTGGGGACTGGAAGGAAAACGTGTTCAGACATAGTACTCCGTTTTCTTGCAAACGCCATATAAAAATTGGATGAAGCAATGGATTAGATGTCAGGAATAATATTTTCATACAAATTCACTGAAAAAATTTATTAAAAGAAATAAACGAAATAACGGAAACATAATAGAAAGTATTATATTATTATTACCAGGACACTGTAATAAGGTGATAGGCAAATTATCAAATGGAAGCCATGCCAGATGTATATTAGAAACACACGGAAGTCATTTTTGTAGTGAATTATATTTTATACGTAGGTATACTAGGGTGTTGATTCGATATTGTCCGAAAACCTAATCCCAACTGACATATTTGAGTTGACTTTGTTATTAAAAGAAATAGGTAAATTAACCCTCTATGGACCGAATATATATTTTTCTTGGCTATAAGAATTGTATGTGACACAGAATCAACAAATATCAATCAATAAATTCAGCAGTTTTGACAATTTTATTATAACGAATTCATATTGCAGGTTTGAATTAACAACGTTTATACTATTGTGCCAAGATAATGTGCAATAGATAGACAAGATAATTTTCCAAGCCATCTTGTGGAAGAAAGGTCATAGGGGGCCATAGAGGTCCTAACCTATCATGATCGAATAACCGGTAAACGAAAAAGAATTAGAATTTTTAAAAATGGAACCACAGGAGGTATTGTAAAAATAATGATAAATATATCGAAAGAAAAATCGCGAACTGGAGTGATGAAGACGATAACGTTGAATGCAGTATTTAATAAAATATTCATACATTAGCATGTAAATTGAAAGTTACAGGGGTCCATAGAGGGTTAATGGAAACATAATAGGAAAATATTATATTATTATTACCAGGAGAAAGTAATAATGTGATAGCCAAATTATGAAATGGAAGCCATGTCAGATGTATATTAGAAATACACAGAAGCTATATTTTGTAACAAATTCGTATTTTATATATAGGTATACTAGGGTGTTGATAATTCGGTATTCGATATTGTCCTGAAACCTAATCCCAACCGACATATTTGACTAGACTACTTTTGAGCAACTATAGCGAATTATATTTCACGCAAACAAAGGAGTCAACGACTGCATGCATTCAGCAGTGACACTGATACCTACAAAGGAGCTAACGAACCAAGAGAAGGAATTTATCAACTTTTTGATTTCAATTTAATAAAAATATTAATAATTATTATTATATATTAGTAATTCATAATAGGTTTAAGAAAATACCTTGCATTCTACAGTTCCACAATACATTTTCAATTGTCCACAGACTATTATTATATTATTAATATTATTAATTATTATTATATTATTTATGATGTAGAATGATGCACGTGAGTCTTTAGATTCTTTATAATTTGGTCTCAAAATAAATACACGAAACGTAACAAATATTGCGATTTATCTCTCAAGTTGCAATTAAATATAAGTATTTCATATATTTCACGAATTTTGATTGAAAATAGCCTAACCCAAATGACTTTCCATTCACATCTATCTTATTAATATACACATATACGTTCATTAATAAATAAATTATTAATTATTGATAATTTTGATTTGTGAGCTCTTCGAAGACCACATTGAGATTACTGCTTGATTACTGCTATATTACACGATACCTAATGCATGAGCGATCGTAATAACACGCATGATATAATTTAACACTAAATCTATTACAGTGCAATGACTGGTGAATGCAAAAGAAGCAGAATCTTCAAAAAATGGATTAATTCTTTGAAGAACGCTGGAATTAAAAGTGTCCCACCTTTTTGATGCACTGCAATGCATGATGGGACGTTTTTAATCCTATTTCAAAATATTGCAATAGCTGCATGTGCATAGGTTTATATTTCGTCTTTGGGAGACATTGAGAAAATCATTATACGTATATTGGAAGGAAAATCACGAAGACGAGTGATTAGGGTAATAACGTTGAACGGGGAATTTTTAATGAAAGTTTGGAAATTTAATTTCAAAAATTTTTTGGTGATTAATATCATAGTAAGTTTAGTGATAATGAACTGATTGATTAAAATTATTGCTTTATATTCATATATAACATTCGAGTTTAATAGTAATTACAGTTGACGTTTACAAACGTTCATGTTTAATTGTTGAAAGAGGTCATCCATTGTCATCTTATTTCGAGATACAACTTAGAAGACTGTGGCGAATAATGGCCGCTGACAAAGTGCATATTTAGCACCAGGTATCTACTCGGATTTCATTTCACAATAAGAACACGTTTGAAGCTGCTGAAACTTTTTCATGACAAATTCCATAACATACGCTACATTCACAGAGTAGTATCAGAATGATGAAAGAAAGATCTTGATCTTACAAGGCGATTAAGTGTTAAACAGTAACTCTAAAAAATTCAAAATGAAATTAATTTTAGCATCGACGTTATTAATATTAAAGAATGTTAAAATATATCGGTTTTCAAGAAATTTAAATCAGGCTTGGGGATTTAGAGAAATTTGCGATATGTATTGTTATAAAATTGATTCTCAGAATTATTTGAAAAATAATCTATTTTTGAAATAACAGTACTGTTTCAAGGAATATTTAAGGAGAGAAATTAATTAATATATTTGCAATTGAATGATTTATTTGGGATTTTAAATAATAAATTATTTGCTAATCGATACAGTGTTTTGTTATTAGTTTTGGTGAAATTATTTGGTTATGATGTGGTTAATGTTATACATTTGTATGTATAATTATTATTTCTTGCAAATAAGTATCATTGCACGCTTATTATTTATTATAATAAGATGTTAATATATCCATTTAATAAATATTAGCATTAATAAAACTATAATATTATTAATATAATTATATAGATAGCATTGTTATTTATCACTATATCAATATTTAGTCTGAGTATAGTTGGGAAAACAAAATTTTGAATTATAAAATAAATATTACTTCATATTTTATTTTATATAAAATCAATTGAAATAATTATTTTTAAATTAATGAGTAAAATAAATTTCGTTCAAATTCGATTTATAGATATTACAAATTATCAATTTAACAACGTCCTTACAATTTTGATCGATTTTCAACAATTGAATTCATTTTAATTCATTTTCAACTTAATCGCATTACTCCATATTTAACCAAATTCATATTATTCTCTTCTACAATTATATACCTCGATTGTATACCTCAAATCAAAAACAGAAAACGTTTTATTATAAATAATCAATATCTAACGACACGCAGTTACTTGAAAATTACAAAATCTAAGAATGAAAATTTAAACATCCTGATTCACTGCACATCATCGAAATAATAATATTTCAATAACTTTGCACGAGAAATGATTTTTACTCCCTACACAGTAATTGTATGAACACCATCTCGTTTGCTCATTCAAGAATCCGAGATCATTTTTCAAAATTAAAATTCCTGGGGCACTCCATGTGGTAACAGTTAACATAGATTTTTAAATATATATATTGATATAATAAAGGAGCGATGTCTGTAAGAAAGGCATGAGTGAAACAAGTATGCATGGGATGCCAATATCTAATGAATTCAGATTATCATGATAAATGAGTATGCGTGTAATGATTAAGGTGTTGTGTGAATTGTGTATATTCATGTAATGCATGAAAGAAGAAAGAACAAAACGAGAGTGATATGACATACGTTAGTTGCAATTGAGTATTAATAGAAAGAAGACGTGTGAACATGTGATAGTGATCAAATATTGTGTTGGCAAGAAAGTACTTTCAGTTTTTTAGTGTGAAATAAAACTCAATTTTTTCTATACAGTAAATGAACTTTAATCGGTCAAATAGCTTCCATTCTATTCGATGACCTTTTGCCATCTTTCTGGTAACTTCGTGATCCGCGCTCATAGAATTTCTGCTCCTTATCTGCAAAAAACTTAACCAAGTGCGTAAATCTCAGAAGGTCGACCAGAACGTTGTGGGTATCTTTCAGTGAAAAATCTTCAGAACGAAATTTTTTAAACTAATTCTGACACGTGCGTTCTGTTAAACAATCAACACCATAAACTTCTCGTATCTCTTTGCGAGCCTCAGCCGCATTCTTGCCTTTATGAAAATAAAAAAGTAAAATGTGTCGAAAATGCTTATTTTTGCACTCCATGTTAAGACTGACCGTGAACTGACAGTTATAAACGAAATTACACGGAATTTCACGAAATAGCAACCTAAAGGTATCGACTACCACATCTGAAAAGAAAAAAATTCTAACATTGACAAAAGAATAACTAAACAAGCATAACATTATTTACTGATGCAAAACGAAATTACTTTCTTGCCAAACCAATAATTATATTTCAGCCGAATATTTGTGTTTGATAATCTTTGAAATTAAATAAATAATTGTTCTTATTGTTATTAAATTTCATCCATCACTAATAAATGAAGCATACCACCACTCACCCTATCACTCCTTCCTATAGCAAGGAATTCGAGTACTCTCCTTCGAGTTCTGATAAATAAAAATCAAGCAGAAAAATAACGAGATTTATAATTAAATGTCATCATTCTCAGACGAAAGATTCCCTTTGAAGTATTTATAACAACGTCTCCCATATATCCTATAACTAATTACTACGTAGCAATCGATCTACTCGCACGAGTTATTCCTCAGATTAGCGCTTATTAAGGAAGAGACGAGTGTAAACCAAGTGAGCTTTGTTAGAGCAAGAGGGCCAGTAGGCGGCTAAGCCTACAAAAGGTACTCTACAAAAGTCAATTAGTAACGAAACAATTATATCCAGTCGAATGGATCGCCTCTAATCTCTCCGTCAGTTGCCTCTCCTTGCACAACCCGGGCTTCACCTGTCATCGGGCAACGATCCGCCAGTGAAATAATCAAGCGAATAAAGAGGACGAGAAGAAGGTGAAGAAGGAGCAGCTTTTACGAGTCGCGAAATAACAGGGCGCAAGTATGACCATCAACTTCCGACCGCCGGTTTTCCGTCGCTTACCGATCCGTTTCTTCGTCCCTCTGGGAATAGAGAGATTTCTTTACGCGCTATTTAGTACGACGAAGATAATTGCTGGGGAAAATTGAATCGGGCCGTGGAAAAAGTTGATGGATTTTTCAATTTTCGATGCTAATGATTTTTGTGGGAAATGATTGTTTTTTAGTAATTATTTGTCATAATATGGATTTTATATCGGATATGGTTCGCTTTATTTTGCATTTGCACGGGCATTGGAAAAGGTTGAAGGACTTTTCAATTTTCGACGCCAATGATTTTTGTGGGAAATGATTGTCTTTTAATAATTATTTGTCATAATATGAATTTTATATCGGGTATGGTTCGCTTTATTTTACATTTGCAAAATAATAATTATTTGTCATAATATGAATTTTATATCGGGTATGGTTCGCTTTATTTTACATTTGCACGGGCATTGGAAAAGGTTGAAGGATTTTTCAATTTTCGACGCCAATGATTTTTGTGGGAAATGACTGTGTTTTGTAATAGTTATTTGTCATAACTTGCATTTTATATCGGATATGGTTCGCTTTATTTTGCATTTGCACAGGCCGTGGAAAAAATTGAAGGATTTTACAATTTTCGATGCTAATGATTTTTGTGGGTAATGACTGTGTTTTGTAATAGTTATTTGTCATAATATGGATTTTATATTGGGTATGATTCGCTTTATTTTGCATCTACACAGGGCTTACAAAACATGGTATTATCGTTCGTTTAGATAATCTTAGACGATTGTTCGAAGGTGAGCTAAGGATAGAAATAATCACGCGATTGTATTTAGTTCAGTGGTAATTGAAGTGAAAGATGTGCGGATTAGTTCGTGTTCCAATAAAATTTTATTGTAATCTAAGGATAGTTTGTTATTATTTATTTATTTGTTTATGTATTTGATTACTGAAAAGATTTTGGAAGTTTTGATATTTTGTCGTGACAGTAATATTGTAAATATAATGTAAATATTTGCAGGAATTTGTATATCGTAATTCGTTGCAAATGTGAGTGTGGTTTGTTTAGATATTCAATTATGGGTTGATGTGATGAACAATTTTGAAAACTTTTTTATTTTATCGTGATAGTGATTATAAATATTTGCAGGAATTTGTGTATTGTAATTCGTTGCAAATACGAGAACAGTTTGTTTAAATATTCAGTTATGTCATGATTTTGGGAGTTATAGATTTTCTAATTCTATATTGACAGTAATATATTGATAGTATATTGACATACTTATTGAAATATGTGTAAATTTTCATGACATAAGCTAATTTATTATTACCCATTCTTTTATTTAAATATTAGATTCTGAGAAGAATATTGCAATTTCCATTTCATATTTGTCAATCAAACAGAATCGACTCATAAATTAACCACTTGTCAGAAAATAAAAAGCAATACAATTAAAATATTCTCGATCAAGTTTGAAATCCATAAATTAATGCTCCCTCTTCTAATCACATTTAATACTCGATCATAGTTAAATAACAATTCAACCACTTCTCAGAAAAATAAAAAACAAAATTAAAAAGAAATTTCCTTCGCTAGCAACGAGTTGCAAATCCAGCAATTAACAAACTCTGTGCCAGTCATATTTAGCGTTCTATCACGATTCGGTCACAGTTCGACCACTCGTCAAGTATTGCAAAAATGATATAATATAGCATATCAAATAAATAAAGTATATGAATTAAAAAGCAATACAATTAAAATATTCTCGACCAAGTTTGAAATCCATAAATTAATGCTCCCTCTTCTAATCACATCTAATACTCAATCATAGTCAAATAACAATTCGTCCACTTCTCAGAAAAATAAAAAACAAAATTAAAAAGAAAGTTCCTTCGCTAACAACGAGTTGCAAATCCAGCAATTAACCAACTCTGTGCCAGTCATATTTAGCGTTCTATCACGATTCGGTGACAGTTCGACCACTCGTCGAGCATTGCAAGAACGACGTAATATAGTCAGAAGTATCCGAATCGTTTTATAGCGAGCACTGCTTGCCTCCATCTATGCGTGTGCACAGAGGATCCGTTCGCTGGTCGGATGCAATTACGGATCGGGGCCGGACCGAGAAAAACGCCCAGTGCATCGCTTGCCAATTACTGGAAGGAAAGGCAAGGGAGGCTCCAATTTGCTGCTAACTTCGCTCGACGAAGGGCGGAAGCGGCACGGAAGGGTGTGGCACCATTTACCGATCGCGAATCGCACGGAAGCCTGTGCGAATGTGACGCGAGTGTGATCGTGTTTACTAATCTTTCGAAAGTCGCACGATGGCTCGTGAGGAAGTTGCTTGCGTGGAAGCGAGCTGAAGTCAGTCCATTCCGGCCGCCATATTGGTGCCACTTGGAGGTTAGGTTGGCCAACTTCGTATCTTGCTCATTTCTCTTTCAAAAAATGAATTCTTTCGAAATAGGAATAGGATTCTTTTTGAATTCTCGAAATAGGAAAGAATCGTACGATACTGATCGCACTAGCAATGAATTTTGTTACGTTTGTCTTAAATTGCAAATGGAATTTAAGTTTTAAAATTTATTGCACGAATATGTAATACTTAATTAGAAAGGAGAAAATGTTTCTGAGAAATTTGATATTAAAAATTAATAAAGAGCTACATATTAAAATATAATAAAAAGGTGCACTGAATTTTAACCCTTTGCCTGCAATCACGAGTCCAACTCGTCATGAATTCTTCGTGCCAAATCTTATGATTGTAGGCTATACTTATCACGCGACAATAATTATATTTCAAAGATTCCAACATGCACAAAGTTAGAAGAATTTCTTAAATACGTGTGTAATTCTGTTGCAGATGAAATAGGTATACAGTGTTTAACTAAAATTAAATACTACTTCAATGAATAATTTTTCATATTTAAAAAATTTAATAAAAAAAAATATAAATTAATAAACTTAAAAAAATAATATTTGAATTTCATTTATAAATTATTTTAAATTCTTTAAATATAATATCTAAGAATTTTAATCAAAATATATTATATCGACATCACAGTGCAAGGAATTGAAATTCAAATAAAAAATAGTCACCATATTATAACATTTGTCATAATATTTTATGATATCATTGTTCATGTAGGTATTAAAGAAATTAACCTAGAAATACATATAAAACTATATTTCACATCGCCAAAAATGATTATGGATATAATTTTTCGAGTTTACAGAAACACCTTAAATATAAATTCAAAAACTTAAATTTAGCCTCAAATATAAATAATTAAAGATCATAAATGAATATGTATACTCGTATATTAAACATAAACATAAACCACATATATGTAGGTACATATAAAATTATAATACCATAGCATATTACAGAAGAATAATCTATTGTTACTTTGCTCGTTAATTTACATACGTGTCATGCTGAAACATAACAAGGAAGAAAATAATTATTCTGACCTTTTAAATTTAATGAGTCAGTCATTTATCATACAATGAGAACAGTTTAGTAATTTATATATTAATAGTTACTAATTTTGAAACATCGAGATACATTGTATCACGTATTATATAATACACGATTAAATATTATATATTATGTAATATATGATATAATATAAATAAGAATATAATTTTCGAATTATACTTATCACGCGTAAAAATAAATTACTTTATTTCAAATGCCATAATTAGTACACGTTTCATTAATATTACGCTATGACGGAAAATAACGATCGCTTTTACAAACGTAATTTATAGCAGAAACTATGATCGATCGTTGTAAAGGCGAAACAGATACTAAAGATAAGCACGCGAAGTATAAATGTCACTGAGAATGAGCAAATCGATAGAAAGAACCTCTGTCACGAACTTCAGAAAAGATACTATAATAAATGAAGTTAGTATAGCTATTATAAAATTTTGCATCCTGAAATATCAAACACTGATGCATCAAAATAATAAATATATCTATTAATCTGTTCCAATAATGAAATACCAAAGAACTTTACTTGAATTGTTGTCTCAACGTATGAAGAAAATGAAATAAATTAAATAAAATTTATATCTGGATAATTACATTTGAGACTGTGCATATTAAAAATAAATAAAACGTGTAACGCAAATATTATTTACAATTATAAAATTAATTATAAATGAATTAAAAGTTAGTCGAAGCCAGACTGATTATCAATAACTTGCACAAAATATTTAAATTCAACCTTATCCTAAATCCATATCATAAGATCAATATAGCAAACTTCTCCACGACTTCCAAACGTTCTAAACACATCAAGTATTCAACTCATGATACGAAAATAATCTCCTCTGTACATTCTAATTTTAGACCACTAGACATGTCATCAAACCATTGGATACATCGAAGCAAATTCTCTCAAACAAACTCAAACACTCTGCTCTAAAGTAATCTTAATCAACAATTCGAGTCTACACGGTGATCGCAGCGCCACGCAACGGGAGGAGTAAGTACTATTGGCCATTTGTACATAACCAACAAATAAGTGAAATATTACTGAAAAATAGTACATAAAAGGCACTTAAAAAATTATTATACATATATACTGATATATATTTCACTATTTTGTACATTTATATTATTTTTATGAAAAAGATTTCAATTCTATTTTGTCATAAAGGACTCTTCTCTCTGCCAATAATATTTCCTTATTTGAAACAATTTTCCAAGATCCTACGTGTAAAAGTACACTCAAATTATAGTAAAACAAATTCAGTGGAATATATTTATTTCTGGAATTCCTTTTACATACGAATATTACCATGTAAAATGTCGTAAGAAATATAAAATTGTATCAAGCAAAAGAAAAAAAATAGAGAAATTAATTTAAAATACAGAAATCCACTTGATAATATAATACTATCCAATAATAATAATAATATAATAATAGTATAATATTTTAATTAATACAATAATATTAAAATGTTAAAATATTATAAAATATTATAGTTAGTAGTTATTAAAATAATACAGTAATAATATTTTTCCATTTTTGCCAGTTTTCTGGGATCAAAGATAAAAATAATTAAAATAAGCAAAGTAGGAAGCTATGCAAATATGAGTGAAACGTGTTTTAACAATAGCATAACCGAACAAAACATCTTAAAAAGTCGTGTAAAAATTAGTATATCACCATATATATCACCATAAATAAATTGCCACATATTCAAAAATATTCTTCAAAATTTGAACTTAATTTTCCATCGTTTAACATAATTTAAGACCTTTTTATTAACATATTTCAATATTCTTCGTCTTCAGAAGAACTAAAATTCATCATGATTAACTCAATTTCCCCTTTTCTCGTGAACCATAAAAATAATTATATTAATTATATGCATTTGAACAATTAAAAAAATATAAATCACAAAAAAATTCTTCAACGATAAATTTCCAAAGTTACTTCCCCAATTTCGAAATCCCAATATTCGCAGGTAAATTTTTCCAAGTGAGAAACGACGTCGGATGTAAAGATGCCTGGTGTAATCACGAAATCTGGATAGCCAGGAAAATATGCTCGTGCAGCGGAAACTCGAGGTATAATTTTTCGGCGGGAGTGTAAGATTGGCATAAGTTCGGGCCAGTGCGCGCCATGTCGATCGAACGCGAAGAAGCGAAGCGGCTCGTTTCGTAAACCAGAATAAGATGGAGAGGCATCGTTGGAGCGATCCGATGGCATACAGATCATTCGTTTCGAGGACGCGGGAATGAAAGAACGTGTGGGTGCGAGACACGAGCGAGCGGAGTCGAGCAGGTAATCGAAAATGCGATGCGAGTGCCACGCCGGCGGTCTTTGTCGGCAAGCCTGCACGAGCAAATGCAAAAGGCATGAATGCAGCTGAAACGGCACGAGCCGGCACGAAAGGCGTACGGTAGAGAGCGACGTCTGCTGACGCAGTCCGAGGCTTCCTCTTTGGCCAGACTTCCTGTCGGAAATGATCGTCGCGATTCGCGCGAGCCAAGCGTTCATTCCGACCTTATGATTACATTCTCGATCAGCTCCACCGATCGAATAATGCCACCCACTTGGCATCATTTTCTGCCTCTATTCCCTCCAACTTTCTCCTCTTCTGGCTTTCTTCCTTACCCACGTTTATTTCTCATGGGGGTTTTTGACGATTATGTAAATGGATTTGGTAATGTTATTTATTTAACGTAATTTGGATTTTTATTTTGGAATCGATATTTGAACCGTACTTTTGACAAATTGGATTTATCAAATATCGAAGGTGAATATTAATTAGGTTTTTTGGTAATAATTTTCTGCTTTTATTTCGTCTAATTTTCTCCTCTTCTGGCTTTCTTCCTTACCTACGTTTATTTCTCATGGGGGTTTTTGTCGATTACGTAAATGGATTTGGTAATATTATTTATTTAGCGTAATTTGGATTTTTATTTGGGACTAAGAATAAAATAAATATTATAAAATAAAAATAAATATTAATTAGGTTTTTTGGTAATAATTTTCTGCTTTTGTTTCGTCTAATTTTCTCGTCTTCTGATTATGAGTTTCTTTCTTAACTTTGTTCATTTGTCATGGGGGTTTTATCGATTATGTAAATGGAGTTTGATTTGTTAATATTATTTATTTTAGATTAATTTGGACTTTGTTTGGGAATCGTTATTTGAACCTTTCATTTCATAAATCAAATTTATCAAATATCGAAGGTAAATATTAATTAGGTTCTTTGGTAATCATTTTCCAATTTTCTTCTCTGACTTTCTATCTTAACCTTGTTCATTTGTCATGGAGGTTTTATTGATTATGTAAATACAGTTTGATTTGTTAATATTATTTATTTTAGGTTAATTTTGATTTTGATTTGGGAATCGTTTTTTTAGTTACTCGTTTAATAGTTATCCAATAGTTAATAAATATTGACTAAAATTTTTGGTAATAAAATTTTCAAAAATTTATAAAGAGATAATTAATCACTTTAGCATATGAACAACTGTCATTAAATTTTGGTAATTTAGGTACTTTAATGTGAATTTTTGCTTACTTCGTTATTTGGTTAGTTTTTAAATAATGGGAAATTATAGTTTATTTCTATTTATATAATTATTTCGAATAATTTATTGATAATTTTTTCAATACAATTATTATTGTAATTTTTGTATAGTATGATTTGTCATGAATACAAATTTTTAGTTCTCATACGTTACCAAGTATGTTAAAATAATTTTTCGAACATGTTAGCTATTTTATAATTAAAAAATTTGTATTTGAAAGTTGTAATTTATTTAAAATTGTGTTAATATTAATTATTATTATTAATACTATTATTAATTTATTAGTATTACCTTATTTAGCTGTATTACATCATGAAGATTTAATTTTTTATTTGACTGATCTCATCTAATAATTTTCAATCATTTAAATTAATTATTAAAACTCTAAACCAAAAATATATTATATATTATTTGTTTGATATATTAAGGAGAAATAGCTATAACTTTCATTCACATCAGACAACTGTTGTAATGTCGAACGTTGGAACCTTTTTATTTAAAATTGGATAATCTGAGGAAAAATAAATTAATATCCTGTATTTCATAATTAGATGTTACATATTTCCAAACTATCATAACACATCTAGAAATTATTTTAACACATCCACATCTCCTAGTATAAAAATTAAAAATCATTGACCTAATCTTAAATTATTCTCAACAATCCAAATTTATACCAATCATACTTACTAAATCTCACTATTAACTAATTAGCCACTGCTACTTAGCAAATCCTAAGTCCTTAAACAAATTATATTACATATTATCCCACAATTATTATTATACCAATCTCACTTACTAAATCTCGCCATTAACTAACTAATCACTGTTATTTAACAAATTCTAAATTCTAATATTTCCAAACTATCACAACACATCTAAAAATTATTTTACCACATCCACATCTCGTAATAGAATATTTAAAAATCATAGACCTAATCTTAAATTATTTTCAACAATCCAAAATTATACCAATCATACTTACTAAATCTCACTATTAACTAATTAGCCACTGCTACTTAGCAAATCCTAAGTCCCTAAACAAATTATATTCCATATTATCCCACAATTATTATTATACCAATCTCACTTACTAAATCTCACTATTAACTAACTAACCACTGTTATTTAACAAATTCTAAATTCTAATATCTCCAAACTATCACAACACATCTAAAAATTATTTTAACACATCCACATCTCGTAATAGAATATTTAAAAATCATAGACCTAATCTTAAATTATTCTCAACAATCCAAATTTATACCAACCTTACTTACTAAATCTCATTATTAATTAACTAACCACTGCTACCTAGCAAATCCTAAGTCCCTAAACAAATTATATTCCATATTATCCCACAATTATTATTATACCAATATTACTTACTAAATCTCACCATTAACTAACTAATCACTGTTATTTAACAAATTCTAAATTCTAATATTTCCAAACTATCACAACACATCTAAAAATTATTTCAACACATCTACATCTCCTAGTATAAAAATTAAAAATCATTGACCTAATCTTAAATTATTCTCAACAATCCAAATTTATACCAACCTTACTTACTAAATCTCATTATTAATTAACTAACCACTGCTACCTAGCAAATCCTAAATTCCTAAACAAATTATATTACATATTATCCCACAATTATTATTATACCAATCTCACTATTAACTAACTAGCCACTGCTACTTAGCGAATCCTAAATCCCAAAACAAATTATATCACATATCATACCACAATTATTATTATACACCAAACAATCTTTTCCTAGCATCGTCTTTATAAATACATTTTACGTAATTACCCAGCACCTCGGAAGCCGAACTTCATTGAATCGTACGCAATTTCCACTGCACAGTCCGAGAAGCCAAAATAAAGCGTAGTAACAAGCGCATCAATGAATGAAACCCGTGGAATGTCATTGAGAAGTAGCCCGAACGTAATGCGATAACGTTAATGTCGTCATTACGCCCACGCGTTATCTGCCCGTTTCGTTACCACTTTTATCTCTTCCGAGTAAAAATCGCAAAAAGAGACACACACATACCGAGCGACCATTGATCCCATGCAAATGAACACTGGGTTCCCCGAAATTCGCTCGTTGTAAATAACTTTCCTCGGCTGGCTATGAAACGAAATGCGCCGGGATCGAATACAAAATTCTGCGAATGAAAAATTCTGCTTCCTCCGTGGATATTCCGGTAATTCGATGTGATGCACGAATCACCGTAGGTGGTCGAAGATGGAGGTGTGGGAGTCCGTTCCACGATGCCGAAAATCGCGACATCTTCGACACCGCATCGACATCCGGAGGAAGGCGCCTCAGTTGCGCATATTAATTATGCTACTTATCGATGCTAATTAATTCTTCTAATTAACTAGGCGACGCAGAAACGCGCCGTTAGCGCCTTTCATTTATATATATAATATATCACATAGGGAAATTTTACATATTTCTTTGCGTCACACTAGCCTCCGATGTCAAGGAGCCTTGCCTCGATTCTTATGTAAATCGGCCGACTTGCTTTGTTAATCGCCTACCTGACACATTCGATCGTGATCTGATAAGCGGAGAACAGGGAAGATTTAATTATATATATATCCCGCTATATATCTTACTCGACATATAAATGTAACGTATTCAAAATTTGAAACGAAAAGTAACAGAATTTTTGTTAAACAATTTTCATTATTTTCGGAGAATATGAAATATTCTCTCGAGATATATGAAAAGTGAAGAAAAATAGAAATTTTATTGAAAAATTTCAATCTTCCCAAGAAATGGGTACTTGAGATTTTGATATCGAGATATAGATCTAGAGTGAAATCTAGAAAAAGAAGCAAAAGGAAACAGGTAGTTAGAATTTTTCTTTTGTCAAAGAAAATTCTTCCAGATATAAAAATATAGCAAGTAATCGAATTTTCGTTAAAAAATTGTTGTCTTTTCAAGAAATAATTCCGAAATATAAAAATATGGCAACCTAAAAAAAAAAACGAAAATAATCTCCTCTGGACATTCTAATTTTAGACCATTAGACATGTCATCAAACCATTGGATACATCGAAGCAAATTCTCTCAAACAAACTCAAACACTCTACTCCAAAGTAATCTTAATCAACAATTCGAGTCTACACGGTGAACGCAGCGCCACGCAACGGGAGGAGTAAGTACTATTGGCCATTTGTACATAACCAACAAATAAGTGAAATATTACTGAAAAATAGTACATAAAAGACTCTTAAAAAATTATTAAACATATATACTGATATATATTTCACTATTTTGTACATTTATATCATTTTTATGAAAAAGATATAGAGAAATATAAAAATATGGCAACCTAAAAAAAAAGAAATTAAACGTATTAGAATTTTTATTAAAAAATTTTCAAGGTTTTGAGTAATAATTGCTCGAAATATAAACATATAGCATACTTATATTTAAAAAAAGAAATAACGAAATTTTTATTTTAAAGTTTCTATTTTCTTAAATAATAATCTTTTAACAGATAGAAAATGAAGAATTTCGATCTAAAATTTCCATTTTTCTGCAAAATAATCCCGCGAGATACAAAACGACACCTTTTCAAAAAATTCAAAAAATTGGAGAATTTTTATTAAAAAATTCCCATCGTCCCGTGGAATAATCCCAAAAGATACGGGAATTTCGATCGATAACTGGAGAAAATGCGCGGCAAGCATATCCGTGACGTAGCGTTACGTCAGAGGGAAACCCGGAAAGGATAGGGCGGTATTCTCACGGCAAATATTCCCGATAGTATATCCCTTGGAGGGCAAAAACGGGAGAAAAAGATCTGGTAGGCTGTTGTTTCGTCGAAGGACAAGATTTTTGCGTCGGCGTGAGCTGCCGTTAAAACGACAAATTACCCATCTTGTAGTACAAGGTTCCTCCACCTAACCGATGGAGTAAAGATTTCTGAAGCAGGGAGGAGGGCAGATCCATCCCCACCAACGTTCCGTGGATTCCTGCCGGACAGATTTGGTGGTGGGGATGGCCGGCGAGTGGGAAACCCGGCGAGCCATCGGAGGGGAAGCGGATTGACTTACGAGAGATTCTTGCACAAGTGCTCGCAATGCAGCGGCGAAAACCTCCCGCAAAAGGATTTACGACATTACTTTCATTCTTTCTCTAAAGATTTTGTCCGGCCGGATTGGTAAGGGCTCGTGTGCTTCTCACCGTGGAACACGAATGACAACTACCTGTTTCCATTTCTGAACGGATTTAATTAACGAGGCTTCGATCCGATATCCTCAGACCCTGTTTGATACCGACACTTTCTTGGGTAGGATGAGATAGCTTGAAATCGATAGCGTGCTATGACTATAGGAATGGTATAGAGGTTCAGAACTTGTTTTTACTTCAGTTTGTCGAGGAGGAATATGAGAATAGGTATTTGAATAATTATTTTTGTTATTCGATTTCTTTTTATTCTTTTTATCGTGTATATTAGGTTTGAATCATTTTAGATCAATGATACGTGCTAGGGAATAGTAACGATAGAGTGGTACGACTGCAAAAAGGCTACAGAGATTCAGAACTTGTTTCTTTTGGATTTGTTAAAATGAATATGAAAATAGGTATTTGAATATTTATTTCTGCTATTGAATTTCTTTTTACTCTTTTTATCGTGTATATTAATTTTGAATCATTTTAGGTTTGTGATATGTGCTAGGGAATAGCAACGATAGAGTGGTACGACTGTAGAAATGGTATAGAGATTCAGAGTTTCCTTTTATTTAGATTTGTTGAAATAGAATATAAAAATAGGTATTTGTATAATTATTTTTCCTATTGTGTTTCTCTTTGTTTTTTTTTTTTAATATAATTATTAATTTTCAATCACTTTAGGTCTGTGATATATGCTAGGGAATAGTAACGATAGAGTGGTACAACTGTAAAAATGTTATAGAGGTTCAGAATTTATTTTTATTCAGTTTCATCAAGGAGGAATATGAAAATGGTTATTTGAATAATTATTTTTGCTATTCTGATTCTTTTTGTTGTTTCTATTATTTTTATTAGTTTCGAATTATATTGAGATGGTAATATATGACAGGGAATAGTAAATATAGTGTGGTACGACTGTATAACCTATTAGTTTTGATTTGACGAATTGGTAAATTATTTGAATAATTATATTTTGTGTAAGGTTTCTTTTTATTATTTTTATTATGTTTATTAGGTTTGTATTATTGTAGAACTGTAATATTTCTTAAGGAATCATAAAGTGGGAATCAAGTGGCGTTAGTTTTGAGGTTAGGTTAACAAAGTGGTAGTACTCCTGAGATTTCTTTCATATGATATGCGTTTATTTTCTCAATTATCATATATCAAATTAATTTTTGTATAGTTTACATATTTTAAAATAAGTTTATAATAAATAACTTTATTGTCAATGAACACCTTCATGGATTCTTTTACATGATTTCTTTTCACACGATACGCTTTCACCGTGTAAACAGTTTCACTGCTGCATTTGTTGTTGCTGTGGTGATTAGATATAGGTTTTTAATCTTTCATGTTCCACGAAATATTGATTTTTTATAAACATTTTACCTATAACATAAGGCAATTAAAATAAAATTCTGCTTTTATCTCCTAATATCATATAATATCTAATACCAAATTATCTGATAACCTGTCTTTGGTAAAATTAAATAATATACATTTATTGACAAAAGTTAAGAAGCAAAATAATAATTTACGAATTTTTAATTAAAACTGAAATTAAAAATAGGCCTTATATAAGATATCCAAAGTAAGTTTATTGTTTATTGATACATTTGATGTTATTTCTCCTTCCTATTTTTAATATTCTTCAACTACCATAAATTCATAATTGTTATTTACTCCGGATACCTATTTTGTCATACCCATAACCATTTACATTTATAATTCATTTAATTCGATAAAAAAGATGAGAGATAAATCAAGAAACCTATAAATTATTTTCAATGAACTCATTTTATCGAAACAACGATATTTAATATCATCAAACTACCATAAATTCAGTAATTTTCATTTTTCCAAGAGACATATATCATCAAACCAACACCACAATAATATATTTATTGTATATCTCTATTAAAAGATCGCCCTTTGCACTCGGCGATCTTTTCATTACAGAAACATAGTAATTCGAAGACTTTCTGCCATAAAGTCGACGATATTTTCGAAGCAGTAAATAAAAAATGCAAATTAATTGTAAGACAGAATTATTTTATCTCGATATTTCTCGCGTCGTTGGACAATTTTTAAATTCGAGATATTAATTAACAACGATCTTTAAAATCTGATTAAATGGCGACCTCTCGAGTGCAAAGGGTTAAAATCAATTAAATTACAAATAGGAAATCTTTGAAAAATGTAATCCTCAATAATTTTTCTTCTTAATTTTTCTAATTAACTCTTCCAATAATTTTTCATTTACTCTAAAGATCGCGAGACCTGCAACCCAACACAGTGGTACCAAAATGGCGTGCAGTATATCACTTGCAAATATCCGACCCGTCTCCCAAAACTCGATTAAATTCTCTTCGGGAGAATAAAGTCGCAACGAATCATCGAAATATTGATCTACGAAAGCCGATCGTGTGATATGAAAGAATTCTATGTTTAGACACCTGGAAACTTGAGCAACATTGAGGCTGAGACAGACTACCGACTACCGACAGGGTCGACGCCCGGCGAAGGCCGCTAACGACGCCTAATCTTTTCCAAGAAGTTGTCACAACTCGCCGCTCTTCTGGTATCGAGCCACGTTCAGGATCAGCTTAAGCTTCTCGATGTGCTGTACTTGGAGTCGGCTATAATTTGTCCAATAAACGTACAGCGGCCATTAGCGCCACTTTCAAACGTATTAATGCATCGATGCCATTCTTTTCTCCGGTGAAAGTAAATCAATTTCGCGGCAACGAGGAATTTCGATTATTTCATCTCCATGATTTGAGGTATTTATGGGCAAAAGTGATTGATTCTACTTTTGGAATTATTTTTTAATTTTAATGCTAAAGTATTTGATCGATGGTGGTCTTTTTATATTTGAAATTAATTTTTGTATTTCGTTTTATGGATTTGAGTTAATCAGTTTGATAAACGAAGAGCTTATTTAATTATGAAATTTTTATTTCGTAGATTGAATAATTTTTTGGGATTCGAAGGATCTATATATATTTTTGTGTGTGTATGTGTGTATATGGGAAGTGATAGTATTGTATTTGTAATTTTGAATTTTAGTAGAAGAATCGATCTGTCATGTGTATCTAAATATAGTATATATAATTAATGTCAATTAAAATAGTATAATAAAAGCAAAGAAGTATATTAATTTTTGCAAAAGCAGCAATTGCAAAAGTAGCCAGAAAAGAAGGAAAAAATGTTATTTTTGGATTGAGGTAATTTAAATAAGATATAGATGAAGAATTTATATAATGTTTGAAGTAATAGTTGTTTATGTTGCTTGTTTTCAATAGTTTGAATATTAGGAAATTTTGTGTGGGAAATAATCTCATTTTGTATTTCTTTTCATATCTGTAATTTTCAGAATAATTTTTATAGCAGTTGGAATAAATAGCAATTTTGTATAATTTTTAATTCATTCCCTGTATGATATAAAATTACAATTTTCAGAAATAGATACCATAAAATTAATCATGAAATATAATAAATATTATTATCATATATCATCAATAAATTAATAAAATAATATACGTAAATGTACATAAATCCATATTAACAATTTTATTAGAGTACCAATTTAAGAAGTTACAAATGTTTAATGTAGAAATACATACAATAGCAACCTGAATTTCAGAAAATAGAAATGTATGTATAGAAATGTACCCTAAAAGATAAAATTGATAAATGTATCTAAAAAGCAATGTCATGTTTCCTGAATAACGTGACATGCCTGTGAAAAATTGTATAGTTTGTTCTATTTACTAAGATAAATGTTTAATAAATCTATGTCAAAGTGTAATTGAAGTCAGAATTCGCTTTAAAAATACGAAGGGTTATAAATCACTATAACTTATTACTGCTTATTCATAACACGTATACCGATTCGATAAAAGTAACATATATATATATAACTTATATAAAAAGAATGTGATGACTAATCGTCTGGAAAAATTAGCGTACTTGACCACTTTAATTTCATACAGTATTCAGATCAACTGGAATCAAGACGAAAATTATATATTTGAATACTTCTTATAGAAATATTTAATACATTGGTATTATTTATATTAGAAATATATATTTAATATTATATAAATATTATGAAATAATATCAGATGTGAATTTAACAATTGATAGAAAAAGAAGGGGAACAGTACAAAAAAAATTTCAAATCTATTTATTTCGAATTTATAATAGTAACAATAAAGATTTCTAAGTACACAGAAATTATTTATTGTAAAAAAGAATTAAGTTCTTAAATTAATATTCCCTAAATTATGAAAAATGTTAATAATCTAAATTAATTTTGATATTAATAATATTCATAGAATAATTATTACATTACTATATTATAATAAATCCATCATTTAAATATTACAATGTTGTAAATTATATGTTTTATAACTATATGCACAGAAGTATAAGGTACAATTTGTTTCAGGTAAATTATGTAAATAAATTATTATAATATTTACAGTTAAAATATTATACAAGTAGAAATAAGAATACATATTTAATCTCAAACCCCATTTTTAAAGAATTTCTTTCAATTTAAACTAAACATTGCTGGCCACATATTACGTAAATCTGTATATTATATAAAATTGTATAATTATGATATATTTACGTCTAACAATAAATGTATATACCTCAATTATTAACAAAGCATATTTGTTCATATTTTAATATTATACCCTTAATATTTATTTGAATATCATATAATAAATCTAATAATTTAATCTGCTAGGATAATCAAATACTTAACTTCAAACTTTAATTTAAAAATGTTATATAATTTACTCCAACACAACGATATAACATTTATTAAAAATCCTGATTTTTGAAACTGAATGAAGTTTCATATTAAATGATACTATTATTAAGTATTTATTCCTCTATATTTTAATTAACTATAAAAGTACCCAGAAATAAAGAATTAAAAATACAACCGTATCTTCCAAAAATATTTTAATTTCCTATAATAACAAAAATAAAAGAACAAACGGAATGTACTACAACAATTACTTTAAAGAACCACAATTACTAATTACGTAATAAAATGTCAAAAGCATCACTGACATATTCAACTAATAATTCAAAAAATTAAGCCTACTAGATAAAACCGTCTCAAAAATTCCTTAAAATACAACAGGACCAATTAACTCATAAACCACAAGTAAAGAACCAATTAAATACCAATCCATACACTACCAAAACCTATTTAACAGTTCCCACCATAACTTCAGCAAACCAATATAAAATAACAGCCATTATTTTCAACCCTCTAAATATAAAAGATCATATCCTCGTGCAATTTTAACCAACACTATAATCCCTTCCAAATTAACACCACTGTAATTCTTCCACCTTGAACACCAACATCTTCCTTCCTCCATGTTGCTATTTTAAATCAAAGCAACCTATAACAGCAGCCAACAAGTTTCCCTAACCTCTTCATATCCACAATCTCTCCATATCCCTCTACTCTCTGCGTTCTTTGTTATGCACCCATCAGATGATCCGCCATTTTGTCGCGATGTTGTAATAATAATGGCTACCTGTTGTACATTTCCAGTAAGCCCGCCACTGGAAAAGTATGGGCTGCACTTCGAAGGATCCATAGTCCTCGAATTCTCCAGCTTCGTCCGCTCGACACCTCGTCTTGGAATACGTTCAACGCGTAACAGAGTACCATAAGCGACAGAAACTGAAGACTCTTGGCTGTCTCTTCCTCGAGGTCCCTCTAGCCTTTGTCCTTAGACTGTTTGGTACAGATAGGGCTGGTTTAGATAGACGCATAACTCGATGCTTCCGAGCGAAGGATAACGCAGACTCGAGCGACCAGGACAATTCCAAATCTGCCTTGCCAGTATCCTGGTCCAGGTACTGATCTGTTGGAGGCTGATGGGGCGTGGCACAGGGAGATGCGAGTTCTGCCATTGGCTCGTACCTGTTAAACCATTCACTGACACAATTACTCTCTCCACTACACTACATTGTGTATGTTCATCGATCGCCTTCCAGTCGAATTGAAAAATCGAGTAATAGCTTCTCGCTGCTGAGCACCTAACAATACTAAGTGCTTTGGGAATTTTTATATTAGAGAAAAGTAATTTTCTGAGAATATTTTTCTCCTTCGATTTTTCTTTCTTTATTCTGGCAGAAGAAAAATTATTTTGGATTTAGTATCTTGTCTTTTAAATTTTAGTCCAGTGTATGTTGTGGAGATGTAAATTAAGTGTTTGTTTCTAGGAAAATAGCAAGTATTGTAAAAGTAGGGATTTTTATCAAATTTGAGGAGGAATATGTTTTTTCGAGTTCGTGGCTTATTTTTGTTTTCAGTTGGATTTCGATTATGCTACAAATAATCTGTTCATTTTTGTATATTATTAATAGAATATTTAGTTGTTCATAGTATTCAATAAAGTAGTAATTATTTGTATATCGTTAGTATGATTATTAGTAGTTAAATCTGTAAAGAATTATCAAATTCGTAATTAGTGTATGATAAATTTTATTTACTGTATTATTATTTAAACAAGATTAAATATAAAAAGTTATGACTATACCAAGTGCCTTGATACTTAAATTTAAGATTTTTCAAAAAGTGGAGTTATTCGATTTGTGTAGTGAATGGCTTATATGTGAGTCAAAAATTCTTACTTACTTGTTTTAATACTTTTTGGCTGTTTTTTAAACTAAATAGGAAATTAATTGCTTTAAAATTACTAATAAGTAATGTAATTTGAATTTTTAATTTTTGACCAATGTAAAAATATATTGGTACTTTCAAAAAATGAATCCAGACAAGATAAAATTTATTATCTTTAACATTCAGTTTCAATTATTTATACAAAAAAGACTATTATACGATTAGGGGAACAATACACGCAAACTTGGAAAAAATTATATTTCTTTAATTTAGGTTAATTGTCTGAAAGAAAATATTAAATATTAAAATGATTTGTTCTAAATTTGGAATGGCGATAGTGGTCATAAGAGATAAGACATAAAAGAATCATAACAAAATTTTCAATTATCTGTAATTAAAAATTTCACTAACATCTCAATATAAAGTCATTACAAGATACAAAATGTATTTAATTCGGAGTAATTAAAAGAGATAAGAAGTACATAAATGATAAAAAATTATTCCTCCTTAATTGCGAATAATTGTAAGAGATAACACACACTCGTACGCCAAAAGAATAATTTTTCCCTAATTTAGAATAATCAACGGATAATATAACAAAAATCACAACAAAATTTTGAATTATCTGCAACCAAAAACTGATATAACATCTACTCTTTCAACCTGAAATAACAGATCAATTTCACACTGATATAAATATACACCTATAAACTAACCAGAAATAGATTACACAACGAAGTGTACGTTATGCAATACAGATAGAGTTATATAAAGCAAATATGTACATACCACTCTGTAAATACTTGCATACATGCACCTATAAGTACCTTATCTTTAACCTTAACTGGCTATAAGCAACTATGGTCACTGAACTTTCCCATAACTTAAAACCATTCGCACACATGCCAGAAAATTACGTGAACTCGCCAACAATAGCTCAAATCCAATTACCAATTAATTACAATTATCAAATAATTCGCTTCCCAATATTCGCATAAATTTTCTAATATATTTATGAAAAAGCTATTTTCAACGCTATCCTTTGTAAGTGTACACACGAGTGTGCACACATAGCGAATGCAATAGGGAAAATAAACGGTATATCGAGACAACATCTATGTACGTATCTCTTCAGTGCACGTTTAACTTTTGAAAGGAATTCGTTCTACGTAACCAATACGAGAATGAAATCGTGGAAGGCACAGCCTGGTTCCACGTAAAGTGTCGTCAATTCCAGCAAATCATGAAAATTCATAGGGATCGCTTCCAGGGAACGAGTTACGAGGCAACCTGGTAGTTTTTCCACGAACCAGCTCAACTGAAAGAATCAAAGGCAAACCTGCTTTTCAATTATTAGAACGGACTTCGAAGACATGAACGAAACGCGTCGAGGTATTCGATCGGAATTACTATATAGCTACGAATCGTGTTATTTTCATGTTACTGCTTTTCATTACAATTTATGTATCATCACGATAATTTGAACACATATATTGTAACATATATTGTAACATAAATTATACAAATTCCAATACGTAGCATTATACATAAAAATCATTGATACAGTGGAATTAATTTTTTAATTAATTTAAATTATAACAGAGATAAAATTTTATATTAATATAGGTTATAATACGAATGAAATTTCAGATTAATAGGGATAATAACATAAATAAATTTACGAATTTTAAAATTAGTTAGGGAATGCAGTTTATGCAAATTACTATATCATTTTCGTATATTTAATTGGAGGATATGAAAATTGGATATTTTTATAACATATGTTAGAAAATATCAGTTATGAGATAAATAATGAGATAAAGTGGATAGGAATAAAAATGGATGATCGTGAAATTAATATATATAAAGAAAGTAAAATATATTTAATATATATAAAATTAATATTTATAAAGTAATTATATAAAAGTTCAATTAAAAATATGTAATTAACAATTACACAGTTGTATAATATGATGGTTTATTAAAAATTTGTTATTACCTTTTAATAAATAGGTATATTTTACACAAATTTAAAATACTATCACGTATCAATCACAATTTAATATTAATATAACATTATTATAATATTATAGGTAGAACACTATTATAATAGTACAATATCAATTATTATCTGCTAAACGTCAAATCTGATGAATGATTAATAAATAATTGCAAATAACGGTAGACTCAACAAAAATGAAGTCATAAAATATAATTTATTCCTTCATAATTAAGATGATATCTTAATAAAATAAAGAGGATGTAATGATAATACATTACGTATGGAGTATGAGTAATGTGAATCTGAGATATGAATTTTTTTTACATTGTAGAATAAACATAATTATCATTGTAAGTAGTAATAAACCATTATAGATATTTAAATTATTATGTACGTTAATAATTATGACGCATTTAGTAAAATTATTTTTAAAAAATGAAGTAAATTAATTTAATAAAAGGTTTAAATTATTTTCTGTTTCGATATATGTCATAATTGACACGTGTATAATTATTTTCGACAATCTATATGTTTATATAATTATATTTTTGTATTAAATATATTTTCTTAATGGAACCAAATATTAAATATGAAAATAAGATGTATTTTCCATAAATTTTATTCCTCAAAAATAATATTTCTTACATTGTAACTAACAATGCAGTTTCTATTCTTGTCTAATAATTTACTCGCAATATTGCAAGATTTAATGCTGCTATTATCCAGAAAATTGAACATAATGGTTATGAGTTTCTTACGTTTATACATTTGATAGCTTTGCAGGATTTTCCCAAATGAGTAAAATAAATGAGTTAAATAGTAATTTCCGTAACTGCGTAAAAAGGAACACTGTAAACACTAATTTTATTGCTGATCTTTACATCCTGCGGGTTTTCATGATATCATATTTGCCTAAGAATTAATTCCACAGATCTAGGAAATAGTTAGAAACATTATTTCCTTATCACAAAATTATTTCATATATTCTTCTCAAACAAAAGTTTAAAAAGTTATTATAAAACTGATATGCACAATTTCTTTAATATTTTTAAAATATTGTAAAATTCATAGGCAAAGATTTATGAATCAAAATGAAAATATTAATATATTATATTACAAAATAAATATTATAAAACTTATATACGAAGATTCGAAAATCACTATTAAAAGATTAATATAATGGACTAATTATATATTGGATAATTAAATAGATAAAAAAGAAAATAAAAATTTATGTTCGAAAATAATTTGTTTAGAAATTATAGAAAAGCCATTGTGAATCAGTTGAAAATACTTATCAGAGTAGCATGTAGACTAAAACGTAGATCTCATCTTTACAGTTTAGAAACTTATTTTCTTGGTCCATTTTTCAATCTTAATTAGAGGATCTGTTGAAATCGTGTAATTTGAAGCTACGTGAAGTCATATCTCTAATAACTGACAACGATGATAATCATTTGTTGGCCAACCAGTAACACTAATGAGCCATGAATGTGAGAAATACTGGACAACGTTGGTTAGCAAGCAAAAAATCTGTAATTATTGATAACTCCTAAATAAATCATTTTCTAGATAAGATTTATACGAACAACTTTTTATTTAATCTCGCAAGCATTTTGTATTAGTTTATAAATATTTTCATACAATATTATTATAATATTACAATCATAGTGAATTTTAATTAATTAAGTTAAGAAAATAAAGAAAAAATGTCTTTGTATGCAAAACTTTTTCCTAAATGCAATATCAAACGTAACAAATGGATTTAACAAAATATTAATATTTTAATTACAATTTTCAAGAAAATAGTAATAAATAATATAAAGAATTTAAGTATTTTATTATATTAT
>NW_016914555.1:150635-159438 GCF_001483705.2 Eufriesea mexicana
AGTTTTTAATAATAATTATATAATAATATATAATTATTTTAATTTTAATCTACCATATTGCGTATTAAAAATATTTTTCCTCGTTCTCAATTTGTTGATGACAATTTTCAAGAAAATAATAATAACTAATATAAAGAATTCAAATATTATATTATATTCTTTATATTTTAATAATAATTATACAATAATATATAATTATTTTAATTCAATCCACCATATTGTGTATTAAAAATATTTTTTCTCGTTCTCACCTATGATTTCTTAGGTACCTTCGAGTTCCTAATAATAGATAGACATACAATCAGGCGTAGCAGTTTAATTTTAAACGAACTCATGGAACCCAGGAAGTACAAAAATAAATAAAGTGATTGATTAGGTTCAGAGAAAAACCGTAAAATTTTGAGATTATTAGCAAAAAAGTAAGAAAAAATATTCGCAATTATTTTAATACTTTCACTATAATGTTACAAATTAAAATTAAATTCAATTAAACTTATTAAAAACTAAATTCATCAAAATTAAATTTAATTAAATTAAATGTAATTAAAATCAAAATATTGGTATTAAGTAAGTAATTGGTAAGAATAAACTATCTTTCTTGTATATTTAAGACTTGATACGATAATTGCTTCATTGAGAAGCATTAGTAAATGAGTATTGAACTAGTATTGCGATATCATCGTCTAATTAGCTAAAAATTATATCCATTAACACTACTCGGTAGAATTTGCTTAACAAATGTTTTCAGCCTAGCTAGTAAGTGGCTTGCTCAACGATCATTATGTAAGTCTTAGTTTTACACCAACTAGTAATTAATATCTAGACAAGATTCTAACCTCAAAAACGGTTATCATAATTTATATCAAAAACAGTGAACATATGCTACGTTAAAGCTGTACGTATGAAGGGTTTATGTCAATAACGCTTACGTCAGCAATGACATAAGAACACAACATACACAACACACACAACACAATATATATATACAACAATAATGAAAAGTTTAATGACCTCGACACGAACATAAATACACCAGTATATTATCCAAGACTTGGCTTTAGACTCACAATTGAATTTCTTAAACCATTCTCTATTAATACAATTACGCATTAGTCATCGCACATAATTTGGAAACACGTGGAATTAAAATTACGTGCTAAGTTGTTCCAAAAATACTCTCCTCCACCGAAAATAAATCCTACACGCATAACAGCGCGTTCTCAAATAAATATCTTCGAAAGAATTTCCTATATACATTACCAAATCGCAAAATCTGCCTGACCCGTGCATTTAATTATAAACGTGACGAAATTTCCTCCTTTTACACTTCCAAAAATCTCCTTAAATCCGAAACCAAGCCAAACGTAACTCGAGCTAGGCCACCTACTCAACTCGAAGAGTCACGCAGAAATAACACTCGATTTCGCGACTTATCAATTACGATCCATATTTCGATAGTGATGTCACAATCTAAACATTCGAGTCACGATGCCGAAAAATATTCAGTCAGCGATAAAGCGTGTCCAAAGAGGTTAGGTTGAGGTTAGGTTAGGTTCGAGTGAAAATGGAACGAAAGATGGCCAAAAGCCTAATTTTCCCTGGTTTTCGAGGCGCACGCTCGATTTGCATGGAAGTACATAACATACGCAACGCCCGCGCACTAATTTCCATGCAAATAAAGGTCGCCAACGAGAGAGCGCAGACGCCCCACTCTCACGCGATTCTGAACACGGTCGCGGGCACGTATCTACATAGAGCGCGCGGAGGAGGCACCTATGTATACGCTGGTACCAATACCGACGCTAACTTAGACCGATATGCACGACCGCCTTGTTCTCCGCGATCTCTCACCACGGCAGTCCGTTCCTAGCATCGTCCGCAACTCGGCCACGCGTGCTTCTCTCAAATTTTCCGCCAAACCGGAAGCCGCGACGCGACACGTGCCCCGCGCCGCTTCGAGCTTTTCAGCCGGATATCCCGTGAGGTAGGACGCGACGAGCCCAAGTGATCAGCCATTTAACCGGCTTAGTGTGTCGTTTGCGCTTCTGGCACCGTTATCCCGTCCTTGAAAAGATACCAGTCTCGCCACGAGTATCTAGACGTCGACCAAGAAGGCACAGTACACGCGCGATCCTCAGATTCCATCGATTCGATCGATCTTTCGATCGTTCGTCGTTCCAGCACTCTTTCTGGACGTTCATCGGTATTTCGTGCCACTTGGATCTCCAGGAAATCTTCAGGACTGCTGGTGAATTCGGTATGTTGTTTCTCATATTCGGTTTTATAGACGCTTAAATTTATTAATCCTTCGTCAAGAGATGCACGGATTGAGAGCCGTTTGCGTGTCTCTTTCGTAACGATTTTACGTACGTTTCCTTCGTTGCTTCGCGTTCCAGCAATTCTATACCGTAATCCGAGATGCTAGATTTTAATAATCCATGTGGAATTGTATTTGAGAAGATTATTAAATGATATAGTAATAATAAATATCCTTTGCTTCGGAAGAAATACACTGCGAGCAATTTTGAGGTTAGATTCGTTTAGATTTTAATAATCGGTGTGGAATTGTATTTAAGAAGTCTATTAAAAGGTATATTAATAATAAATATCCTTTGCTTCGGAAGAAATACAATACGAACAATTTTGAGGTTAGATTCGTTTAGATTTTAATAATCTGTGTCGAATTATATTCGAGAAGGCTATTAAAGGATATATTAATAATAAATATTCTTTGTTTCAGAATAAATACAATACGAACAGTTTTGAGGTTAGATTCGTTTAGATTTTAATAATCGGTGTCGAATTATATTCGAGAAGGCTATTAAAGGATATATTAATAATAAATATTCTTCGTTTCGGAAGAAATACAGTACGAGCAATTTTGAGGTTAGATTCGTTTAGATTTTAATAATCGGTGTGGAATTATAGGTTATTAAAGGGTATAGCAATAACAAATATCTTTGTTTCGGAAGGAATATAGTACAGTACAGCAATTTTGAGGTTAGATACGTTTCGCGATAGATAATAGATGATTTCTAGTAAACATTCGACGTTTGATACTAATTAATAGTAATTACCGTAACGATATGACGCATCGCGAGAATAGACGAACGTAAACATATTAAAATCTCAGCCACTGGTTTGTTTATTTTTTCGCGGATAACCTCGCACGCGTACAGAATTTTGAGGTTATATATATCGATCTAGGAATACCATACCATACTTATACTACATATTGCATACCACTACAGACTCTACGATCTTTGCGTAATTATTTTTTCGTAAAAAACGTACAATGAGTACGAAATTTTACACATGTGTAGATATTGTACACGCGTAAGCAATATGGGTAAATACTTCCTGGTAGATAGCGTTGTTTATATGTCGTCCGTGTGTACGTATATCGCGTTCTCGTAATCGTGTGACACGTTTGAAAATAGCCGGTTCACGTCGAATTTTACAAGCGTGAAGTTGTTGGTATATGGTCGCGGAAGCACAAACGATGGGGACAGATGCTCCCTGGTAAGTAACGTTGCTTTTAGACCAGGACGGATTTTCTCGCACATTTTTCAAACGTACTCGCAGCTAGTTCACACCGAACGACCACGCAACAGATATTAATAGTCTGTACCTCGTTATCGAAATTCCTGAACTAGAAGATCGTCAAACAGTGCGACTCCATTCTTCGTGGAACAGCGTAATAATTATTGCTACGTGGACAGTGTAACTGCAGTGTGAAGGTATTATGTAAGAGAAAGTCCTTGACAGCCGGCCGCAAATAACCTCAACTTCCCTCTGCGATCCCCGCGTTACGTATCGTAAAATCGAATTTATCAGCACGAGCTATCAATTGAGCTAGATTTGCTCACGATAAGCTATCGTTCTAGACAGAGAACCGAGTCATCGATCGTATAATAACACCATTTTCGTGACTATCTGCCAACAGGTATCACGCGACGTTTCTGTCGTAACACGTGACGCAAAACAATCGAACGTGTAGGAATATTTTAAACGTGTGGCTTTTAAGTAGCTATTATGTCGTCATAGATTTTCATTCGGGCCGTTGTACCGTAAATTTAATTACAGGGACGTAATTATACGTATCGACAATTTCTTCGTAACTGTATCGGTCAAATAATTTTTCAAACGCTCGAAGGAATGAAAGGTAGAAATGCTTGTAATTCTTTGATTTTTAAAATCTTTTTTGGGGGTTAGGTTAGGTTAGGTTAGGTTAGGTTCTTACTTTCGAATTTTTATTTTAGAAATTTATTTATTTTCGTTTTAAAATTGACAAATTTTTGTTTTGGAAATTAATTTATTATTAATTTAGAGATAAAATTAATAAATTAACTTCTAAACCAGAAATTCGTCAATTTCAAAACAAAAATAAATCCGATTTTGTATCGGTCAAATAATTTTTCAAACGCTCGAAGGAATGAAAAGTAGAAATGCTTGTAATTCTTTGATTTTTAAAATCTTTTTGGGGGGTTAGGTTAGGTTAGGTTAGGTTAGGTTAGGTTAGGTTAGGTTCTTACTTTCGAATTTTTATTTTAGAAATTTATTTATTTTCGTTTTGAAATTGACGAATTCTTGTTTTGGAAATTAATTTATTATTAATTTAGAAATTAATTCCCTTCGTTTCCGTTTTCTCATATTGTAAATTCTTTTTTGAAATGTTTAAACCAGGGAATTAATTTCTAAATTAATAAATTAACTACTAAAACAGAAATTCGTCAATTCCAAAACAAAAATAAATTCAATTTTCCTTGTTTTCTCTTCTAATTTCTAAATTTTTCAGGGTTTGATTACGATTTGTAAGTCTTCGTTTAAAAATTCCAAACTCTCTGATTGTCCGTAATGATCTCTCATTTCGTAAAGGAATAAGTTTGTTTACCGGTGATAAATTTGAAACACAGGTTTTTAAAACACTGTGTCGTTGTTATGCTTGCGTGAGACTCTGTTTCCAAGCGAACGCCACAAAAGAGACTTTTATTGTGCTAATAAAAATGGCCTAAATACCAACTCTAAATGAGATACAGCAATTAAGGACGGAGGTCTGTTTTTGTGGCGCTTTTACAACGTTTCGTTCTACACGTTCAACCGCACGAATTGATATTTGTGTACAATAATTACACGTGTAGCGTACATGTCACAATTTTGAGAACTACGAAGTTACCTGCTATTCTATGCTTCGTACAATTATCGACCGCTGAAGAATCGCAGGGGAACATACCACCTGCAAGGTGGTTTGATATAGAGACGCATCAGGGTGGTTTGTTGATCGTGAAATTCTATACAACGTTTTAAAACAGACTATTTTGCAATTATTCTGCAACATATTTCGTTGTTATCACGATATTTCTAATTTTAAATTTGTATGACAATAGTTGATGACATGAAAACTATTATGAGTTATGTATTACGAACTTCTGTTAAATATTTATTGCTATTTTATACTTTTTCACTTACTTCTATATATATTATATAAAATATATATTTATATACTTTTTTATTTGTTTGTTTTATATAATAATATTTTTATTATTGCTGACAGCTGCATTTAAACGTACCACCTGCAAGGTAGTTTGACGTAGAGACGCATCAGGGTGGTTTGTTGATCGTGAAATTCTATACAACGTTTTAAAACAGACTATTTTGCAATTATTTTGCAACATATTGTGGTATCGCAGGATGGTTATGTTGTGTACAGTTCTGGGGTAGAGTTAGTAGGGACAGTTATGTTGGGACAGTTTTTGAGGAGTCTTTAAAACGGAGTTGCATAGAAAAAAGTATAAGTTGTAAGTCGTTTAGTTGTCTTTGTGTTGTGGAATCAAGCTGTAATTTTAAGTTGTAGCTGTAGTTGTAATAGTTGATCTATCTATATTCGTAGACTTTATCGTAAGCACACATTGTCAATCCATTATTATTAATTAATAAATAGAGTACTATTATTTAACAACCACCCATGTTTCTACAATATTTCGTTATTATTACGATATTTTTAATTCTTAATTCGTATGGCAATAGTTGACGACATAAAAGCTATTATGAGTTATGTATTACGAATTGATGCTAAATATTTATTGCTATTTTATATTTTTTCATTTACTTCTATATATATATATTATATAAGATATATATTTATATACTTTTTTATTTGTTTGTTTTATATAATAATAATTTTATTATTACTGACAGGTGCATTTGAACGTATGACACACAAATGTGCCTTCAGAATTCATAAGATAAGTAAATTCCAAAGAGGTTGCAATTTACCCATTGATGCTAGGAAAAAGTTCATTCGAATGTTTCAATAAAATGGCGCATAAAAATATGGTGAATGGAATTATTATGAGGTCATGTTTTTAATGGCCTCTTCAGAAGCATGATGGTAATTCGTAAAAATTCTACTACATTTCATAAATAACTATTATATAACTTCACAGGTCAGAAAAGCAAATTTTTATTTTTAATGAATAAATATCGTTGAAGATATTAAAATTATTTAATAGATCAGTTGCATAACAGTTGTGTAATAATGTAAACAAATGAGTTAAATTTTTAAAACTTTGCTGCTTCTTATCATATGTAATTTGAGTCAATTATAAATGCATAACAAAAGAAAACTGGAAACAAAATCAAAATATTTATAACAATTAATTTTTAATTTCACGTCGTCTTATATGTAAATAATTTATATTCGATATTTACAATTGTTTCATTCACAGTAATATTAATTATTAGTCTGAAGTTTGTATATAATTAATCTTTTTATATCGAATTCATCAGTGGAATTGAATTACCCAGTGCTAATTCTCATTCTCTGCTTACCTGTTACTGGCATAAGCAGCATAACCTTGAGCCGAAGTAACTCTCACAAACAACAGGTTTACATTTACGCTTAAAATCTCCACAGAAGATCAATCTTTCAACAATGAGCATTAAACGACTTCCATTGAGAAATTGCAAGGTAACACGTCCACTGAATGCCTATAACATCGTGTCGTGTTTACTGTTCATTTTAGTTGATTACTGTTATTATTCTAATCATGATATTATAGATTACATCTACAATATTCGAAGGTACACAGATTTAAAGCTAATTCTATATTCCATAAAATTAACATATCATATTTAAATTTTTTAAATAATTTAGAAAAATGATTTACTACGTATCAATAATTTTTAATAATTTTTAGATTAAATTAAAAACATTTTAGATTAACTTCTATAAAAAGAGGTGTTCTAATTAAAAAAATATTTTAAAAAATATTAAGAGAAGTGTAAACAAATATTTGCATTGTGTAAATGCAATAATTAAAGCAAGATTAATTCGTTGTATCAAAATTTATCTACTAAGTATATTTATTAATTAATTATTTAATATCAGTTTAGCCAAATAGATGTTCAATTAATGCAATCTTTGCAAAATTTCAATTCTTTATTTCATTAGTTCAATTAAGAATTTTTGCCAAATTTCAATTCTTTATTTTATTAATTCAATTAAATGCAGTATAATAAAATATTATAATATAAAAAGTAACTTTACTAAAATCATTTGATACGATTAAATAATATATTTTTAACACTTCTACAAATTTATCATGTTTGAAATATTAACAGAAGTGTAAAAAAATATTTTCATTATATAAATGCTATAATTAAAACAAGATTAATTAGATGTACTAAAATTTATATACTAATTGTATTTACTAATTAATTACTTAATATCAATTTGGTCAACTATATATTCAATTAATGCAATTTTTGCAAAATTTCAATTCTTTATTTTATTAATTCAATTAAATGCAGTATGATAAAATATTGTAATAGATAAAATAACTTTACTGAAATCATTTGATACGATTAAATAATATACTTTTAAGATTTCTACAAGTTCACGATGTTTCACTATGTAATAAGACTATCTACTGATAAGAATAACGTTAAATAAGAGTCGTTATGCGCAGAAAAAATCGTGAGTAGTCATAAAATGACTCTTCATGTGTCTTATAAAGCCTTTTACGTAATACACACAGAATAAATATTCTCACGTAATGATTGATAGAATGTAATTTCAAAAATTTGTAGTACCGGTAATTTCTATAAAAAGCAATATTTCTGAAACAATTATCTAATCGACGTAGTTTTATTCCTCGAATATACTCGATACACGTGAACATCCATAGATCAATTATCGCTGGGAAAATTAATTTTGCAACTTACTTCGTCCTTAAAATTAAAAAAAAAAAGAAATTATTTAAAAAATCAACGAATTTAAGTATGCATGATGTAACAAATATGATATAACAACAAATACCGCATAGAGTTATCCCCATACTGGTTTGGAACTCATGTACTCAACATGATTGCGAAAATTGGCACAAACTCTTTTAGAGGTCGACGCCAAGTCTGAAATCGATAAGTCGAGCCTGACGCAGTTACGTTAGTTGTCTCAGTTGTTGAGCTGCACTTTAATTTCAGTTTTGCTACCGACCAACCACGGAAATATCCTTTCGAATTTGTGTACGGGTCTAAAATCTTATGCAAAATGTGTTGTATTATACCGTTACTCGACAGGTGCACGTGAAAGGACTTCCCCTCGGTGTCTTTTCGTGTTTACAAAAGGTAATAAAGCATCCGCAATAACTACTATACTTATTAATCCGTTACGCATGTTTGGAAATTTTTATTAACGAAAGTGAGTGCACTGAAATCTGGGCAAAGTGAGTACTTACATTATGCATCGTCGTTTTATGAGAAATAGAAAATTATAATTTTCATTTTATTTTTTAATAATTTT